>NW_028318918.1:1012500-1225000 GCF_062004578.1 Staurois parvus
TGAGCGATTCGAGCGCTTTTTCGAACGATTTTCTAACTGTGTACGGTCAGCATAAAGGGACATTTTATCCTGATAATCTTTTTTTAAATGATTTTATTTATTTGAAAATAAATTTTGTTTCCTATTTTATTCAGAAACCTTTTTAAACATACAGTACACCCAAAACCGTTCCGTTGTTTTGCTAAACTAAACATTGCTTGTCGCGGCGCTCTAATTCACTTGGGATTCTCTGTAACCTAAATTGAAACTTTCAGTTGATTCAATATAATCTTCTGGAGGTTTTCGCTTCTAAAATTCAGAATGAAATGGAGCTGTGAACGCTTTCATCTCTGCACTATTTTTTACTTTAGTAAAGTGAGTGACAATTGTTACACCGTACATTGTGTTGACAAAGTCTGAGCTTGCAGTATATCTCTTTACCCCATACAGCAAAGGCGTCTTAAGATGTAAAAAAGAAAAATTATATAAAAAAATGATAATTGAAATATTGGGGAGAAAAAAACTTTGAAGGAGGTACATACACTATATTGCCAAAAGTATTGGGCCGCCTGCCTTTCCACGCACATGAATTTTAATGGCCTCCCAGTCTTAGTCCATAGGGTTCAATATTGAGTTGGCCCCGCCCTTTGCAGCTATAACAGCTTCAACTCTTCTGGGAAGGCCATCCACAAGGTTTAGGAGGGTGTCTATGGGAAGGTTGGACCATTCTTCCAGAAGCACATTTGTCAGGTCAGGCACTGATGTCGGGGGAGGAGGCCTGGCTCGCAGTCTCCGCTCTAATTCATCCCAAAGGTGTTCTATGGGGTTGAGGTCAGGACTCTGTGCAGGCCAGTCAAGTTCCTCCACCCCAAACTGGCTCCCCCATGTCTTTATGGACCTTGCTTTGTGCACTGGTTGCCAGTCATGTTGGAACAGGGAGGGGCCATCCCCAAACTCTTCCCACAAAGTTGGGAGCATAAAATTGTCCAAAATGTCGCCTTAAGAGTTCCCTTCACTGGAACTAGGGGGCCAAGCCCAACCCCTGAAAAACAACCCCACACCATAATCCCCCCTCCACCAAACTTTACACCTGGCACAATGCAGTCAGGCAAGTACCGTTCTCCTGGAAACTGACAAACCCAGACACACCCATCGGATTGCCAGACAGAGAAGCGTGATTGGTCACTCCAGGAAACCCGCAGGTGCACTGCGCTGCACTTGCAGATCAGTGTGAAAGCAGCCTCATAATTGTTAACCCATTTATAGGAACTAATATACCCACTGCAAAATAGCAGTCTATGTGTTAATTACACTGACCTTTTCCTCTTCCCCCTTTTGTTGGCATTGGTCTCCAGACTGCTCGGAAGGTCCCAGGTTAAGTGCATTTGGTATCACTCTGCCTGGGACAGGAACCTGCGCTACAGAGAACCTCCTGCTCTTTCCGCGGCCACCTGATCCTTTGCTGCCGACGCTGGCTCGATGCACTCTAATGCTTTGGGTTGGCGGGTCGGCAAGCCCAGATCATGATCAATGGGTTGCCAAGCCTGGGCATGCGCTTCCCTGATTTAAGTTCGAGGACCACATCAAAGGGTTCTGAGGGCCACATGTGGCCTGCAAGCTACAGGTTGAGCACCCTTGCCATAGACCATAGTCCCTAGTCCACTAACAGGAAGAGGATGTCTACGTTCATTCTCCATTTTCCCACGTGATGTATGTATGTAGCCACTCTTGCTCACTCCCGAGAAAGACTGAGATTTGTAGTGTGCGTAGACCAGTACGCATGATAGCAACTAACCGCGCACTGCTCATTCCAAGCAAAGAAAGTGAGGGGTTCTAAGCTAGGGACCAGACTCTGTAAATCTGCTATATTCTGATGTGTACCTGTATATTATTTTGCAGGATCTAGAACATTTTGGATTGGACAGTATGGAGCACTGGACACTTTATTGCTTTTGTCTTAGTTTGCCCTGCCGGGAATTTTTGCTGGCACAGCAAGTCCCATTCTTCTGTTTTATAGCTGATTTTATTCCTCTATACAAGGCAAAGGGAACACATTGTAAATGTATCTTAAACACATCTCAGAAAATGAGCCCCATTGCACTGCTTCTGAGTGTGCCGCTCATCACCGCTAGGTTGTGAAAAATGTTTTACGAATAAAGTTTTGAGAATAGAATAGAAACCCCTGTCAAGTTTTTATTGCTGTCTGTGTCCTCATCAAATATATTCACCATCTCATTCTCCTGGTGACCGTTATCACTGAAAGTGAAAGGAAATCCAACATTTTGGGTTGTCCCCAGAACTATAAGGTAGGAAATCGTGAAAATGGGGAAACTAGTTCTAGAGATTATCTTACTATGGAGAGATTTCTTTTCACTTCCTGTTTTGGCTATGGGACAGGAAGGGAAATCTGCCCAATGAGACACGGATGGCAAAAAAAAAAAAAAACCTGACAGGGGTATAACCCCCCCTTACTCTATCCAAAAAAAAAGTTTAGCCCTTAGTTCTACTTTAAACAGAGTCACAATGTGAAGTGTAAGATTCAAAAGCCTGGCCGGTATTTGTTATCATGATATATGGATCCCAACTTCTTCTGTTACCTGCAATGTCAAAGCTTTGGATACTTCAATGTAATCTTTGACTGGGTTGCCTTCCACCGCTGTGCTCTAATGTGTACTGTACATCGAGTTAAAAACCAATACAATTTATTCTTTAAAAAAGAAAAAAAGTTTCAAGGTTTGAAGAGCTACTGTAAAGTCCTAGTGTGTCCTTCACCATGAAATAACACAGATGTTCTTTGGCATCCCAGTGGTTGCCTATCCTTATTGGTCATCGTCTTTGTGTAACCGCAGTGCTGAAACCCCTACACCTGTAATTCCCTATATATGAACTACTTTAAAATGTATTGAAATACAAGGGCTGTGCCGAAAGTCATACAAAAGTCGGCATAACTTTTTTTATTACCTTGAATAGGTCCTTCAAATTTCAGTTGTTGGTAGAGTAACGCTTCCTCTATTGCGTTCTTGGCGAAAGAGGAGGTTCAGGCTGTCCTATATCCACAGAAGGCTACAGAATGTTTATGGAGATGACACATTGACAAGAGTCACCAATAAGGCATTGCTGTTCTCAATGGTATTATCTCCATAAACATTCTGTAGCCTTTCTGTGGATGTTGAACAGATTTACCATTTGTCAGGAACTCAATGATGACACTTTGCTTCTGCTTGACTATTGCACCAGAGATAGGCTTGTCCACTCCCCATTACCACCATGACCGTTCTGTACAAACCCCCCTTTCCCCTTAACCATTTATACTTACAAAAAACATGACACCAATTTTGGAGTAAATGGCCAACACGGCCTTTTATTACCAACACAAATTTAAATACACCAACCATTCCTTATAACAGAAACCCAAAGAATTGTTGTTGGTCTTCGAAGGCACCCCCAAACAATCCGAAATGCGCCTGCGGACAACCATATACACTAGGCCTCGAGCCGCAACCAACCAGCTTGGAGACAACCATACCGTCCGCAGTGCAGCACCACCACCTTCCAGTCAAACCTTGGTTAACTGGGAATGTCCCTGGGCATCCCATACCACCGATGGGTCCCACACAATTGTTTTTACCTTCCAAGATAATAACCGCCTCCAAAGACCAACAACCGCCCAGGAACCAACATAACCCCCCTTTACCTGGAGGGACACCAAAAACAGGGAGGGCGGGAGGGAAGCTCTCACTCCTGACGTCCAGCTCAAACTGACGCCCCCTCACTGAAACCCCCCACCCTAAGGTGCAGGAAACCCAACCTACTCTCAGCCTTCCACCAACCAAATACCCCCACTATCAAAAACAAACCCCTTGGATCTGCCTTAACCCTTTCTGTTCCTCCTTCCCCACTCTGGGCCTAGTCATGTATGCCCTGCGCCATTTCTTCTTTCTTTTTTGCTACGGGCATTTCTTTTCCTTCTGTTCAAAACAAGATACTGTATATGGCTTATCACATTTATGTATGAGGGTTGTACCCGTAAGTAATGCAAAAGTGAGCATAACTTTTTTTATTACCTTACATAGGTCGTTCAAATTTCACATGTTGATAGAGTAACTGTTCCTTTTATAGTAACTCTTTTTCATTGCAGGTAAATAATGGGTTCCAAGCAGAAGAAATGTACCGTCACTGAGTTTTTGACGAAGGAAGGGTGCAGGCTGTTCAACATCCACAGAAAGGCTACAGAATGTTTATGGAGATAATACCATTGTGAAGAGCAATGCCTTACTTGTGACTCTTGTCAATGTGTCATCTCCGTAAACATTCCGAAGCCTTCTGTGGGTGTTGGACAGCCTGCACCCCTCCTTCATCAAGAACTAAAAGACGGCATATAGCTTCTGCTTGGAATCCACTTTAGTAACTCTTCTTCATTTCATTGCAGGTAAATCATTCCAAACAGAAGCAATGTGCCATCATAGAGTTCTTGACAAAGGAGGGATGCAGAATGTCCAACATTCACAGAAGGCCAGAGAACATTTAAGGAGATGATACCATTGACCAGAGCAGTGTCTTGTCATTGGTGACTGTTGTCAGTGTGTTATCTCTGTAAACATTCTGTAGCCTTCTGTGGGTCTTGGACAGCCTTCATCCTTAATTTGTTTTTGAAGATGACACCATTGACAAGAGTCACCAATGACAAGTCATTAGATTTGTCAAAGGTGTCATCACCGTAGTCTTCTGCGGATGTTGGACAGCCTGCACCTCTCCTTCGTCAGGAAACCAGTGAGAGCACATTGCTTCTGCTTGGAAGCAATTATTTACCTGCAATGAAAAAGAATACGAGGAAGAGATACTGTAGAGCAGCTATTCTCAACCAGGGGTCAGTGGAACCCTAGGGTTCCTCCCAGGGTTGGCTAGAATTCCTTGAGCTGTGGATAATTGACCTCCCATCTGATGGTGCAGGCATAGTTCGGAGTCCAACGCTACTTGGCAGAGTCAACAGCATGACTACAAGGGTGTCATTCTGGATATCCCTGTAAGGAGGGCATTCTTCCCACCTACCACCAACAAAGTAAGGGGCATTTTCCAAATGACCCTGATGGAACTCTAGGGTTCCTCCAGGGTTGGCTAGGGATTCCTTGAGCTGTGGCTAACTGACCTCCCATTTGATGGTATCTGCATAGTACCATGTTTAACACCATTTGGCAGACTAAGCAGCATTACTACAAGGGTGTCATCCTGGCCATGCCCTGTAAGGGGGCATTCTTCCCACTTACCAACACCAATGTAAGAGTCATTTACCCAGTGACCAGAGTGGAACCCTAGGGTTCCTCCTGGGTTGGCTAGCGGTTCCTTGAACTGTGGCTAACTAACCTCCCATTCGATGGTGCCTGCATAGCTCCAGGTCCAATGCCACTTGGCACTCCCTTATAGTATGACTGCAAGGGTATCATTCTGGCCATCCATGTAAAGGACCATTCTTCCCATCTACCACCACCAATGTAAGGGACATTTTCCCAATGACCTTGATGCAACCCTAGGCTTCCTCCAAGGCTGGCTATGGATTCCTTCAGCTGTGGCTAAGTGACCTCCTATCTGATGGTGCAAGCGTAGTTCGAGGTCCAATAGCACTTGGCACCACCAATATAAGGGGCATTTCCCCAATGACCCCAACGAACCAATCTTATCAGGGGTTCCCTGAAATATGAAAACTTTTTCAAGGGTTTTTCTGGGTTCAATACCACTTGGCACCACCAATATAAGGGGCATTTCCCCAATGACCCCAACGAACCAATCTTACCAGGGGTTCCCTGAAATATGAAAACTATTTCAAGGGTTTTTCTGGGGGTAAAAAGACTGAGAAAGGCTCCAATAGAGAAAGAGTTGCTTTACCAACAGGTGAAATTTGAATGACCTATGTAAGTTAATAAAAAGTCATGCCCACTTTTGATACAGCTCTCGTACATAAATGTGATAATCCATGTATCTTGCTTGAACTTGGACACCGTTACCTTCACAGCACCATGTATAAACCAAACACTCTCCAACTCCCATCCTGAAATGATCAGCACCATCGGATTGCTTTTCAGAGCAATTTAGCAGGAATGCAACACATGCTGTGCGCCCGACCATCCCACCGCGCAGTTCCAGAATAAAAGAAAAAATTCAACGTGGGTAGAATTCACCTTTTAATGATCACCTTCCAGCGGCACATCCCCCACCGTCCTACACACGATCAAGCTGTACTTTCAGCGTCTGTTAGAAGAATTCAATTTCAGCGCTAAAAAAATTGGGAGGCCGCGCTAAAGGTGGCTTATCTCTAGGCAGGAATGCTGGACTGGAAGGAAAGTTAGTCTCCCATGTAAACATGGATCCCGGCCAGGATATGTGCTTTTCTCATAGACTGAGGATCCGTTTCAGGCGTAGACCGCATGTCCAGAGGGAACAGTTACACGTTGGTTAATTGCAGACCATTCCATTCCTATCCTGGTTATCAGACCTAGTGGTGGAGGGTGGATCGGTTTCTCCTCTGCTATCTTTCTAACCGGCCAGAAAGAGCGTAACATAAAACTGAGAGAGGCTAAAGCGCGTTCCCCTCGGAGGCCCAAGAAAAACAGCCGCGCTTAGACGGTCAGGGCTGAGAGTCTTAGTTTTGTTTTGCACGTTGTCTCAATTTTCCAGGTCTTATTATTTCTGCCCCGCACTCGGCTTCCCGGCCTCGGAGACGTTTCTACAATTTGGGTCATTCTTAAAGTACAACTCAAGCAGGGGCGGACTGACAACTCATGGGGCCCCCGGGCAATCTGGGATCGTGGGGCCCCTGTGTCCTTGCCCAAACTCAAAAAAGCCCATGAAAAAGGTACCAGGGGCATCTCATGGGGCCCCCTACTGACCCCGGGCCCTCGGGCAGTGCCCGTGTTTCCAAATGGTCAGTCCGCCCCTGAACTCAAGTCAAATCTTTTTTTTTTTTGGGGGGGGGGGTTGGATAGCGTGGGGAGGGATTAGAACCCCTGTCAGGTTTTCATAGGTGTTCATAGGGAGATTTGCCCTCTCTATTTGTCCTGATGACCACCATCGCAAAGCGTGAAGGTGAAAGAAAATCTAAAATTTTGGGTGGTCATCAGAACAGGAATAAAGGGGAAATCTTCCAATGGGGACACTTCTGGGGATATCTGGGGATTTCCTCACCTTGGAGGGATCTACTCTCATTTCCTGTTTTGGCTATGGGACAGGAAGTGAAGGGAAATTTCCCCAATGGGGCACTGATGGCAAAAAATAAAAAAAAAAAACCAGATGGGTCATAACCCCCATACCAAAAAATAAAAAATAAAAGTTTTGGCTTTGGTTCCTCTTTAGCTTGCGTTTACAACTTTATTTTTCAGGCATACAGTTGCAAGAAAAAGTATGTGAACCCCTTGGGATTACGTGGAGTTTTGCATGAATTGGGCATAAAATGTGCTCTGAACGTCATCTAAGTCACAACAATAGAAGAACACAGTCTGCTGAACATAATACTACACAAACATTAGATGTTGCCATGGTTTAATTGCACATAACATGTAAACATTCACAGTGCAGGGAGGAAAAAGTATGTGAGGCCCTAGCTTAATGATTTCTCCCAGAGCTAATTGGAGCCAGGAGTGAGCCAACCTTGACTCCAATCAGTGTGATGATATTGGATGTGTTGCTGACAGCTGTCCTGCCCTTAAAAAACACACACCTGTTTTGGGTTTACTGGTTTCAAGAAGCACTGTCTGATGTGAACCATGCCTCGCAGAAAAGAGCTCTCAGAAGACCTACGATCAAGAATTGTTGACTTGCATGAAGCTGGAAAGGGTTACAAAAG
Organism: Staurois parvus; assembly: GCF_062004578.1. Classification (NCBI taxonomy): domain Eukaryota; kingdom Metazoa; phylum Chordata; class Amphibia; order Anura; family Ranidae; genus Staurois; species Staurois parvus. Next base: position 1,020,314 of record NW_028318918.1, read on the forward strand.
TATCTCCAAAAGCCTTGATGTTCATGTGTCCACGGTAAGACAGACTGTCTACAAATGGAGAAAGTTTAGCACTGTTGCTACTCTCCCTAGGCGAGGTCATCCTGTAAAAATGACTGCAAGAGCACAGCGCAGACACGCGGGACACGCAGAGAAGTCCCTGCACTTCTTCCGAAAACGCAGATCCCATGGGAACCTTGGTCCCCAGTACGGTTGCGTTATCCAGTGCACGTGGCGTGCCATTAGGACTAATGGCACCCGCCCGCGGGTCCACATTCCTCTGTGCGGGTGGTGCGGCTGGATGGATTTTCGTGCAGATCTGCAGCGGCACCGCCCGCACGGATGTGATCCTAGCCTTAGGCACCATTCAAACATAGGCGTTTCATATTTCAGGCAGAATCGCCGCAATTCTGCCCGCGATTTGAAAACGTGCAGTGAAAATGTGAAAATGCATTTTTGCCGCAATCACGGTGCGTTTTTCTGCATGACAAACGCACTGTGGTCATGCAAACAAATGCGCGAGCCGTGCGATGGCCAAAACTTATTCCAGAACCCATGTTTTCAGGTGCTATTGAAATGAATGGCACCTGAACACGCAAATTCACATTTTCACAGAGCGTTTTCAAATCGCGGGCAGAATCACCATGATTTGAAACGCCTAAGTGTGAATGGAGCCTTGGCGATTTGTAAATCTGTCCAAAATCATGCTACCCATATGCACTTTTTTTGCGCATTTGTAGGAGAGCCCATTAATTTTATGACCCAGAATGTGGCAAAGTAGCTCATACACCTTTTTAAGCATCAAGATTCACGCTTTTTTTTTAACCCCTTCATGCCTAAAGATAAAACAAATGTTAATGCCTAAGCACAATTTTGCAACGTTGACATGTGTTAGTAAAACTGTACATATCATTACAACTACTTTGTACATCCAGGTGAATAATACCGCGTTTTTTCCAAGACAAAATGGACTTTCATTTGGTGGTAAATGGTAATGGATATCTCCTGATTTTTTTTTATTATCAAAGAAAAACTGGCCCAAAATAGTAAAAAAAAATTATTTTTTCAAATTTAGCTGTGTGTTTCTTGTTACTACCATAACCTACCACCAAAGAACAACCCAAAATACATTTTCCAGCTCTTGACGATCGCAGTGATACCATATATGTGTGTGTTATTTGTTGTTTGCACCCGTAGTACGGCCCAGAAACAATAGTGCGCATTTTATTTACCTAAAACACACTGACACTGACACTAACTGACACTGATACCAATTTTTTTTAATTAAAACAAATCCTGACTTTTTGACCTTGACCTTTGACCCTGACCTTGACCCAAACACTTACCCTGGCACTGAACTAGATCAAACCTTGATCTAGGTATTTGTTTTCTTTTATTTTTTAATATTTCTTTTATCTTTTTCTGTTTTTTCTTTTTTTTTTAACAAACATTTTTTCCCCCTCTATGCCAGGAGTTAACAGAGATACAATGTATCTCTCTCCTCCATTCATAGAGAAGAAAATAAAACAAGGGGGCCGGGCTGTACAGTGACTGATCACTGTGATAACCAATCAGAGGCTATCACAGCGATCATGTGACCTGGAATTGGGAGTCCCGGGTCCCGATCGTTAGAACGGACCCGGGGCTCTCACAGACACCACGGTCTTTCTGCTGGGAGCGTGCTGTGTGGGCGCGCTCCCAGCACAAAGACAGGTACGCAAATATGTGGCCCCACGGAAACAAGCCCGGTTGTGTGGGGCCGCATATTTGTGTGCCGTTGGCGTGAAGGGGTTAATATTAATCTCTTTAATTGCTTCCCATTTACCGTATTACGGGATCAGCTGCGTCCGTAGGAAACTCAGGCCAGATGTGTTCCGGATGCTTTTTTTTTATCCGTGTCTTTGACACGTTCTGGTGCATTTTTTGTTATGCATTCCAGTTAACTTTTTCTCCTCTTTTTCTTCAATTTAATTAGGGATGTGCATTCCAGTGCATTTTTGATACATTTTACTGCATTCTAGTACAGTTCTGTGCAGAAAAAAAGAGTGTAACAGATAAATGGGTACAACGTATCCAGGAGGATTCGTTTCATCTCTGTGTATCACCTGCGGCCGGTCACTTCACTGGGTATATGGAGGGTTTACAACCACTTTATCGACTTTCTTCGGGTCGGTTCACACTATAGAAACGCAATCCAGATGTGTTCCGGATGCATTTTTTCATGCACGTCTTTGACACATTCTGGTGCGTTTTTTATGCATTCCAGTTCCTTTTTTCTCCTCTTTTTCTTCAATTTAATTAGGAACATGTGAATTCCAGTGCGTTTTTGGTGCATTCCGGTGCATTTTTTATACATTTTACCGCATTCTAGTACAGTTCTCCACAGATAAATGGGTACAACTTATCCAGGAGGCTTCGTTTCATCACTGTGTATCACCTGCGGCTGGTCAATCCACTGGGTATATGGACGGGTTTACAACCACTTTATCGATTTTTTTTATAGAGAACGAACCCACGATGCCCACATTGTTCCATTTAATTAGGGACATGTGCATTCCAGTGCGTTTTTGATACATTTTACCATGTTCCAGTACAGTTCTGTGCAGGAAAAAGAGACTGCAGATAAATGGGTACAACGTATGTAGGAGGATTCGTTTCATCTCTGTGTATCACCTGAGTCCGGTCACTTCACTGGGTATATGGAGGGTTTACAACCACTTTAATGATTTTCTTCGGGTCGGTTCACACTATAGAAACGCAATCCAGATGTGTTCTGGATGCATTTTTGCATGCGTGTTCTTGACGTGTTTTTGGCGTGTTTCGGTGCATTTTTTATGCATTCCAGTTCATTTTTTCTTCTCTCTTTTTCTTCAATTCAAAAAGGGATGTGTGCGTTCCAGTGCAGTTTTGGTGTGTTTTTGGTATGTTTTTACCGTGTTCCAGTACAGTTCTGTGCAGAAAAAAATGCAGCCTGTTCTACTTTTTTTTTCTGCAACCGAAATGCACTGGAACTGCAAGCGCTGATGTAAACTATGACACTGACCACCAGATCATCGCACTTTCTGTGCGTTTTGGATGCAGAAAGAAAAAGCAACTGAAACACATGTTGTGTGAAGGGCTGTAGGAGACAGAGGGCTGCAGATAAATGGGTACAACATATCCAGGAGGATTAGTTTCATCTCTGTGTATCACCTGAGGCCGGTCCCTTCACTAGGTATATGGAAGGGTTTACAATCACTTTACCGACTTTCTTCGGGTCGGTTCACACTATAGAAACGCAATCCAGATGTGTTCCGGATGCATTTTTTCATGCGCATCTTTGACACATTCTGGTGTGTTTTTTTATGCATTCCAGTTAATTTTTTCTCCTCTTTTTCTTCAATTTAATTAGGTACATGTGAATTCCAGTGCATTTTTGGTGCATTCCGGTGCGTTTTTGATACATTTTACCGTGTTCTAGTACAGCTCTGTGCAGATAAATGGGTACAACTTATCCAGGAGGCTTCATTTCATCTCTGTGTATCACCTGAGGCCGGTCACTTCACTGGGTATATGGACGGGTTTGCAACCACTTTAACGATTTTTCTTAAAGAGAACGAACCCACAATGCCCACATTGTAATATTTAATTAGGGACATGTGCATTGATACATTTTACCGCGTTCCAGTACAGTTCTGTGCAGGAAAAATATGCAGATAAATGGGTACAACGTATGTAGGAGGATTGGTTTCATCACTGTGTATCACCTGCGGCCGGTCACTTCACTGGGTATATGGACGGGATTACAACCACTTTACCGATTTTCTTCGGGTCGGTTCACACTATAGAAAAGCAATCCAGATGTGTTCCGGATGCTTTTTTTCATGCGCATCTTTGACACATTCTGGTGTGTTTTTTATGCTTTCCAGTTCATTTTTTCTCCTCTTTTTCTTGAATTTAATTAGGGACATGTGCATTCCAGTGCGTTTTTGATACATTTTACTGCGTTCCAGTACAGTTCTGTGCAGGAAAGAGATGCTATAGATAAATGGGTACAACTTATCCAGGAGGCTTCGTTTCATCTCTGTATCACCTGAGGCCGGTCACTTCACTGGGTATATGGAAGGGATTACAACCACTTTATCGATTTTTCTTAAAGAGAACGAACCCACGATGCCCACATTGTAACATTTAATTAGGGACATGTGCATTGATACATTTTACCGAGTTCCAGTACAGTTCTGCGCAGGAAAAAGAGGCTGCAGATAAATAGGTACAATGTATGTAGGAGGATTTGTTGCATCTCTGTGTATCACCTGCAGCCGGTCACTTCACTGGGTATATGGACGGGTTTACAACCACTTTATCAATTTTCTTCAGGTTGGTTCACACTATAGAAACGCAATCCAGATGTGTTCCATTTTTGCATGTGCGTTCTTGACGTGTTTTTGGCGTGTTTCGGTTCATTTTTTATGCATTCCAGTTCCTTTTTTCTCCTCTTTATTTCTTCAATTTATATAGGGATGTGTGCGTTCCAGTGCAGTTTTGGTGCATTTTTGATACGTTTTACCGTGTTCCAGTACAGTTCTGTGCAGAAAAAAAATGCAGCCTGTTCTACTTTTTTTTTCTGCAACCGGAACGCACTGGAACTGCAAACGCGTTTTGGATGCAGAAAGAAAAAGCAACTGAAACGCATGTTGTGTGAAGGGATGTAGGAGACAGAGTGCTACAGATAAATGGGTACAACGAACGAACCCACGATGCCCACATTGTTCCATTTAATTAGGGACATGTGCATTCCAGTGCGTTTTTGATACATTTTACTGCGTTCCAATACAGTTCTGTGCAGGAAAAAGAGACTGCAGATAAATGGGTACAATGTTTGTAGGAGGATTCGTTGCATCTCTGAGTATCACCTGCAGCCGGTCACTTCACTGGGTATATGGATGGGATTACAACCACTTTATCAATTTTCTTCAGGTCGGTTCACACTATAGAAACGCAATCCAGATGTGTTCCGGATGCATTTTTGCATGTGTGTTCTTGACGTGTTTTTGGAGTGTTTTGGTGCATTTTTTATGCATTCCAGTTCATTTTTTCTCCTCTTTATTTCTTCAATTTAATTAGGGACATGTGCATTCCAGTGCGTTTTTGATACATTTTACCGCGTTCCAGTACAGTTCTGTGCAGGAAAGAGAGGCTGCAGATAAATGGGTACAACTTATCCAGGAGGCTTCGTTTCATCTCTGTGTATCACCTGAGGCCGGTCACTTCACTGGGTATATGGACGGGTTTACAACCACTTTATCGATTTTTCTTAAAGAGAACGAACCCACGATGCCCACATTGTAACATTTAATTAGGGACATGTGCATTGATACATTTTACCGCGTTCCAATACAGCTCTGTGCAGGAAAAAGAGGCTACAGATAAATGGGTACAACGTATGTAGGAGGCTTTGTTTCATCTCTGTGTATCACCTGCGGCCGGTCACTTCACTGGGTATATGGACGGGATTACAACCACTTTACCGATTTTCTTCGGGTCGGTTCACACTATAGAAAAGCAATCCAGATGTGTTCCGGATGCATTTTTTCATGCGCATCTTTGACACATTCTGGTGTGTTTTTTATGCATTCCAGTTCATTTTTTCTCCTCTTTTTCTTGAATTTAATTAGGGACATGTGCATTCCAGTGCGTTTTTGATACATTTTACTGCGTTCCAGTACAGTTCTGTGCAGGAAAGAGAACCTGTAGATAAATGGGTACAACTTATCCAGGAGGCTTTGTTTCATCTCTGTGTATCACCTGCGGCCGGTCACTTCACTGGGTATATGGACGGGATTACAACCACTTTACCGATTTTCTTCGGGTCGGTTCACACTATAGAAAAGCAATCCAGATGTGTTCCGGATGCATTTTTTCATGCGCATCTTTGACACATTCTGGTGTGTTTTTTATGCATTCCAGTTCATTTTTTCTCCTCTTTTTCTTGAATTTAATTAGGGACATGTGCATTCCAGTGCGTTTTTGATACATTTTACTGCGTTCCAGTACAGTTCTGTGCAGGAAAGAGAACCTGTAGATAAATGGGTACAACTTATCCAGGAGGCTTTGTTTCATCTCTGTGTATCACCTGCGGCCGGTCACTTCACTGGGTATATGGAAGGGATTACAAGCACTTTATCGATTTTTCTTAAAGAGAACGAACCCACGATGCCCACATTGTAACATTGTAAATCGTCGGCGTGTTCCTCCCGTACCGCCGTCCGTGTCAGCGATTTCCGAGCGTCTCGATCCCCCTCTCCTCCTCGTGCGGTGAGAGCGCCGTCGTCGTACACTTTGTAGCTGTGTGTTGGGAAAATGTCGACATCTGTTACTGCACAGCTCAATTAACTCCCAGAAATGTGATTACCACAGATCAGGAGTCACTTATGTTTCCCCTCATCTCGTTGAGGATATTCGTTGGTGATAAAGTGAGTTGTCGTGTTATGGATTCCAAAGCTGGAGTGAAGCTGCGCGCTGATTACCTTTTTTTTTTCCCCGACGCCCATACCTTAACAATCACCGCCGGTGAAAAATCCAGCATGCGTGGCTTCCTATAGACCGACGTAACGCCTGGAATACAATGAGATATTATGGGAACTCAACTTTCATGGGAAAAAAATAATGTCGCAATAAATAAAAAATAATAATAATAATATAGCAAACACAATTGGAAGAAAAACGATAAAAATGACCGTTCTGCAGCCACATCTGCGTGTGTGTGGAGGAAAGTCCCGAAAACGGATAATGTGCTTTTGCAGCATACATCCGGGCGCGTGAATTGCGCAAATCTCGGGCGCAGAACTGCATATAGTCGCATCTTTTCATTTCAGCGGGCTGCTGTATGCGGCAAGCTGCGGGTCCTGTGCAGGGGCGGACTGACAACTCATGGGGCCCTCGGGCAATAGGGGATCATGGGGCCCCTGTGTCCTTGCTCAAGCTCAAAAAAAGCCTATAAAAGGTACCAGGGGCATCTCATGGGGCCCCCTTACCAGGGGCGGACTGACAACTCATGGGGCCCCCGGGCAATAGGGGATCATGGGGCCCCTGTGTCCTTGCTCAAGCTCAAAAAAAGCCTATAAAAGGTACCAGGGGCATCTCATGGGGCCCCCTACCAGGGGCGGACTGACAACTCATGGGGCCCCCGGGCAATAGGGGATCATGGGGCCCCTGTGTCCTTGCTCAAGCTCAAAAAAAGCCTATAAAAGGTACCAGGGGCATCTCATGGGGCCCCCTACCAGGGGCGGACTGACAACTCATGGGGCCCCCGGGCAATAGGGGATCATGGGGCCCCTGTGTCCTTGCTCAAGCTCAAAAAAAGCCTATAAAAGGTACCAGGGGCATCTCATGGGGCCCCCTACCAGGGGCGGACTGACAACTCATGGGGCCCCCGGGCAATAGGGGATCATGGGGCCCCTGTGTCCTTGCTCAAGCTCAAAAAAAGCCTATAAAAGGTACCAGGGGCATCTCATGGGGCCCCCTTACCAGGGGCGGACTGACAACTCATGGGGCCCCCGGGCAATAGGGGATCATGGGGCCCCTGTGTCCTTGCTCAAGCTCAAAAAAAGCCTATAAAAGGTACCAGGGGCATCTCATGGGGCCCCCTTACCAGGGGCGGACTGACAACTCATGGGGCCCCCGGGCAATAGGGGATCATGGGGCCCCTGTGTTCTTGCTCAAGCTAAAAAAAGCCTATGAAAAAGGTACCATGGGCATCTCATGGGGCCCCCTACTGACCCCGGGCCCTCAGGCAGTGCCCGAGTTTCCAAATGGTCAGTCCGCCCCTGGTCCTGTGTGAACCATTGCGCAGGCTCTGCATGCTGTACTGCCACGTGCATGAAGCCTAATGCAGGCCAAAGACGGGTCATTTATCGGCCGAATTTGCGGACGAAAGAATAATCGGCCGATATTCGCACCGTTAGTGGGGCAATGTCGTCGGCCGATTTTCGCGGTTCCTCCTCATTTCTTTTATTGGTCATGCTGGAAAATCTACAAAAAACGGCTGATTTTGGTGGCAACAGAACGACCGATTTTTCGATAAATGACCCATCTATGGCCTGCATTAGTCTGCACAGCAGAACGCGTGACACGCGTTTGGGCGCCGTTATTTTTTAAGGCTAGGTCCACATCTATGCAGGTTGCGTTTGAGCTGGTTCTGCATTGCGTTTTGCATTATTTTCTTTTTTTCATTTATTTTGTTGCTAGGCAGATTTAAAAAGCAAAACGCATCATAATGCAGCAAAAACGCAATACATGCTTTTCTGCAGCGTTTCCATTGACGTCTATAGAAACAAAAACGCAACTTTTTGCGTTCAAAAAAAGTCCCTGACCCTCGGTTCACACCTAAACGTTTCTGCCGCGTTTCGCTCCTTGCAGAAACGCAGTACAGTCCATTTAACGTGATTTCCTATGGGACAGGTTCACATCTCCGCGTTTTCACCCCGGTTTATTGAAAAAAATGCGACTATATGCAGTTCTGCGCCCGAGGTTTGCGTAATACACGCACCCGGATGTATGCTGCAAAAGCACATTATCTGCTTTCAGGATTTTCCTCCACACACATGCAGATGTGGCTGCAGAACAGTCATTTTTATGGTTTTTCTGCCAATTGTGTTTGCTATATTATTATTTTTTTTTTTCATTGCGACATTTTTTTTTCCTATGAAAGTGATGTTTCTGCTTTCAGGACTTTCCTCCACACGTGTGCAGGTGTGGCTGCAGATTGAAACGGAAAGGTAATTTTTATGGCTTTTCTACCACATCTGCCTAGCAACAAGAAAAAGTTAAAAAAAAAATGCAAAGCGCATCAAAAACGTGGGAAAAACGCAATACAGACGCTTTGCATTGCACTTGGTGATGGAAGGCTTGGATTCAGCTGCTCGGCCATGGAAACCCATTCCATGAAGCTCTCTACGCACTGTTGTTGGGCTCATCTGAAGGCCACACCAAGTTTGGAGGTCTTTAGCTATTGACTCTGCAGACAGTTGGTGCCTTTTGCGCACTGTGCGCTTCAGCATGCGCTGACCCCGCTCTGTCATGTGACGTGGCCTACCACTTGGTGGCTGAGTGGCTATTGTTCCCAGTTGCTTCCACTTTGTTATAATCCACTAACAGTTGAGCGTGGAATATTTAGTAGCCAGGAAATGTCACGGATGGACTTATTGCACAAGTGACCACCTATCACGGGACCACGCTTGGAGTCACTGAGCTCCTGAGAGCGACCCATTCTTTCACCAGTGTTTGTAGAAGCAGTCTGCATGCCTAGGGGCTTGATTGTATACACCTGTGTCCATGGAGGGGATTGGAACACCTGAACCCAATGATTGGGAGGGCGGGGACAATACTTTTGGCAATATAGTGTATCTGCTGAGGGTGGGCAGTTGGAAAATGGTTGTCTGGTTGGTGGTTGGATTTCTAGTTCGTTGGTGGTTGGTTTTCTGGTTGATTGGTGGTTGGTTGTCTGGTTGGTTGGTGGTTGGTTTTCTGGTTGATTGGTGGTTGGTTGGTGGTTGGTTTTCTGGTTGGTTGTCTGGTTGGTTGGTTGGTGGTTGGTTTTCTGGTTGGTTGGTGGTTGGTTTTCTGGTTGGTTGGTTGTCTGGTTGGTTGGTGGTTGGTTTTCTGGTTGGTTGGTGGTTGGTTGTCTGGTTGGTTGGTGGTTGGTTGTCTGGTTGGTGGTTGGTAGATTTTTTGTTTTTTTGAGGCAATATAGCCCTATTACTATTACATTTTAAAAAGCCACTGCAATATGTCTTAAGCAGCCCATAGAAGACTTGATTTTCTTTCTTTCCACCATGAGTGGAAGGAAAAAAAATCACTCAATTCCCCCATCAACAAAATCAGTGTTGATGGGGGAATGCCTCCTTCCTGTAGAGCTAGTGCGTTCTGCTGGCGGGGGATCACGAGGAGCCTTCCCCGCTGGCACAACACAATGGTTACTGCTAGCAGCTATAGTAATCGAATATAAAAATTCCAACAGGCTGGTTATACTCAAGTTGATCAATGGATCAGCGTGTCCATACATGGATCGAATCTCAGCAGGTTCCTGATGAACCATCAAAAAGTTTGATCCATGTAAAGCTGGGTTTAGGGGTGGCCAATTGTATTCGTTAGTGGTCTCTTAAAGGCTGTATAGCCTCCCATTGTCAGCTACGGCTGTCAGATTGGCAACCCAAATAATTCTGGGATATTCATTTGGTTTTCCAATTGTTGTCCAGTATAAATGTGATCTCCCCTCCAGCACTCAATGATGAAGGAGAAGTTTGGAAATGATGAAACATGTTGGCTTTACAATTTTGTGTAGTGAAATAACAATTCTGGACTTGCTCAAGCTTTGTAGAGCTCTCATCCTTCTAATTATTGATGGGCCAAACACCCCCCTATTTGAATCACGGTCGAACATTCGAACCTGACGAACGTTCGTCCGTGAACTTCAAATTTAATGCAAGTCGATGGGACTCGAACTTGTAAAATCAAAAGTGCCCATTTTGAAGGCTTATATGCAAGGTATTGGCCACAAAAGGGGTATGGGGACTCAGGTACTGCCCCGAGGGACATAAATCAGTGAAAAAAGACATTCAAAAAAGTACCGTTTTTAAAGGGGCAGTCATTTTTTCATTGCTTAAAGTAAATAAAATGAAAAATTTCTATAAATATCATGCCTAGGGGGGGGTGTCTCCCTAAATACCTGCAAATTTGCACATCTGTACAATATATAGAACCTGCTGCAGCAGGACTGACATTCCTTTTTTTAAATTACATTTTTATTTAAAAAAACAAAAACAAAAAAACAAACTTTTAAGGGCAGCCCCACCCCTAAAAAAATGGGGGGGAAAAACCATGGGTCCCCACTAAATTCCTACCAGGCCAGAAAAGGGGGGGCGAGCTCCCCCCCATCCTCCTAAACCATACCAGGCCACATGCCCTCAACCTTCCCAGGGGGATGCTGTGGGGTAGAGGGGCACTCCTTTCCCCAAAGCACCTTGTCCCCATGTTGATGGGGACAAGGACCTCTTCCCCACAACCCTGGGGGTTGACTTATTGGAATCTGGAAGCACCCTTTAACAAGGGGGCTCCCAGATCCTGCCCCTCCCCCTTGTGAATGAGTATGGGGTCCATAGCCCTACTCATTCACCACAAAAGTGTAAAATGCGAATAAAAACACAAATTACTGGGTCCAACGTTGTCACTTCGACGACTCGCCCAAATAAAAAAGAAACCGGCACCCGTCGAGCACTCACCACTATCTGACATTTGCCAGTCAGATATAAACAATTGGGTAGAGGCAAGGGCGGACTGACAACTCATGGGGCCCTCGGGCAATAGGGCATCATGGGGCCCCTTTGTTCTTGCCCAAACTCAAAAAAGCCTATGAAAAAGGTACCAGGGGCATCTCATGGGGCCCCCTACTGACCCCGAGCCCTCGGGCAGTGCCCGAGTTTCCAAATGGTCAGTCTGCCCCTGGGTAGAGGTAGCAGTGATGTCACCGCTAGCTCCGCCCGATTGTGCTGTGATTGGCCAAAGCATTGCACCTGATCTGTGGTCAGGTGCATTGCTTTGGCCAATCATAATGAACTGTCAGAGCACAATGCATTGTGGGGCGCAGCGGGTGAACAGCCCACCAAGCACCCTTACCCTTCGTATTGATGTTCGACTCGAACATCAAGGCCATCACTACTTCTAATATTCTATAGACCACTCCAGGGATCCTTCGGCATACAGAGGAATTCGATTCTGACTTTGGCCTTCAGCCTTCCTTGGCGTCCAGTGCTCCACCAACCCATACCTGGCCTAAAAACCCAACAGAGGTTCTCCATTTTCCTTTTTCTATCGGAAAGTAGAGATAGACCATTGGCTGGCTTTTGGCTTTCGTAAAGTGTTTGTATCATTAGCATTACCTATTATCGCCATTATAAATCCATGACAACGAATATGCAGGTTCTTGGAGAACCCTTAGCTAAATTTTCTGCTGATAAAGATTTCTAGAAATGTATAGAGATCTCCTCGTTAAGCGCAGCACCTCCCCTCCCCCACTTTTCTCGATATTAGAGTTAAGTGAGTGAAATCATGCTTGGTTTCTGTGGACCATTAAAGCATTTGGGGGCCCTGGGAGAGCTTGGATATGTGTTTTGTTTACCGGTTTGCCTACTAATTGCTATTCTGGGGATGCTAATTTACTTTCTTGTGCTGCATATTTTTCAGATGCTGCTTTTATGCTTTACTATTAGATTTTTTTTTTTTATTATTATTGTTTACTCTCCACAGGTTTGTCTTTGTGGTAATGAATTTTCTGCAGGAAAGAACAGTTGGCAGGATGGGGTTCAGTCTGTGTGATATGGAACTTGTAACTCTTTCATGACTCCATCTTTGGCTAGAGGCGTGAGTCGGGGGAACTCAAATCCTTTCATTTCGTAGCCTTTGATAAACAAGGACCTATGCTGAGAGGTCAGAATTCCGAAAGTAATGGGTTGCCGTCCTCATGCTTAATGGATAAAATGTTCGACTCCAATGTATTTTTGTTGACACAGTAAACAGTTAGCTGAGAAAAGAACCAATATAGACTACAACAAGGAGAAAATGCTCGTAGGTTTAAAACACATTTGATTTACTCCAATTGACTTTAAAGCCAGAATAGGTGCTGAATTCATAGGTTATGTCTAGGATTTTCTCAACAGATCAGACTTTCCCAACCTTTATAACATGGAGGAACTCTTGAAATAACTTTCCAGTGTCTGGGAACCCCTCTCAATAGTTATTATATCTACAGCTCTTTGCACATTTGTGTGATGATCAATAGGAAGAATGTTCTTTTACTTTGGTGATTAGTGGAAGAATGCTCCTTACATTGGTGGTCAGTGGGAAGAATACTCCTTATATTGGTGGTCAGTGGAAGAATGCTCCTTATATTGGTGGTCAGTGGAAGAATGCTCCTTATATTGGTGGTCAGTGGGAAGAATACTCCTTATATTGGTGATCAGTGGGAAGAATGCTCCTTATATTGGTGATCAGTGGAAGAATGCTCCTTTATATTGGTGGTCAGTGGGAAGGATGATCCTTATATTGGTGATCAGTGGAAGAATGCTACTTATATTGGTGATCAGTGGAAGAATGCTCCTTATATTGGTGATCAGTGGGAAGAATGCTCCTTATATTGGTGGTCAGTGGGAAGGATGATCCTTATATTGGTGATCAGTGGAAGAATGCTACTTATATTGGTGGTCAGTGGAAGAATGCTACTTATATTGGTGATCAGTGGAAGAATGCTCCTTATATTGGTGATCAGTGGAAGAATGCTCCTTTATATTGGTGGTCAGTGGGAAGGATGATCCTTATATTGGTGATCAGTGGAAGAATGCTACTTATATTGGTGATCAGTGGAAGAATGCTCCTTATATTGGTGATCAGTGGGAAGAATGCTCCTTATATTGGTGGTCAGTGGGAAGGATGATCCTTATATTGGTGATCAGTGGAAGAATGCTACTTATATTGGTGATCAGTGGAAGAATGCTCCTTATATTGGTGGTCAGTGGAAGAATGCTCCTTACATTGGTGGTCAGTGGGAAGAATACTCCTTATATTGGTGGTCAGTGGAAGAATGCTCCTTATATTGGTGGTCAGTGGAAGAATGCTCCTTATATTGGTGGTCAGTGGGAAGAATACTCCTTATATTGGTGATCAGTGGGAAGAATGCTCCTTTATATTGGTGGTCAGTGGAAGAATGCTCCTTATATTGGTGATCAGTGGAAGAATGCTCCTTTATATTGGTGGTCAGTGGGAAGGATGATCCTTATATTGGTGATCAGTGGAAGAATGCTACTTATATTGGTGATCAGTGGAAGAATGCTCCTTATATTGGTGATCAGTGGGAAGAATGCTCCTTATATTGGTGGTCAGTGGGAAGGATGATCCTTATATTGGTGATCAGTGGAAGAATGCTACTTATATTGGTGATCAGTGGAAGAATGCTCCTTATATTGGTGGTCAGTGGGAAGAATGCTCCTTATATTGGTGGTCAGTGGGAAGAATGCTCCTTATATTGGTGGTCAGTGGAAGAATGCTCCTTATATTGGTGGTCAGTGGAAGAATGCTCCTTTATATTGGTGGTCAGTGGAAGAATGCTCCTTATATTGGTGATCAGTGGAAGAATGCTCCTTTATATTGGTGGTCAGTGGAAAGGATGATCCTTATATTGGTGATCAGTGGAAGAATGCTACTTATATTGGTGATCAGTGGAAGAATGCTCCTTATATTGGTGGTCAGTGGGAAGGATGATCCTTATATTGGTGATCAGTGGAAGAATGCTCCTTATATTGGTGGTCAGTGGGAAGAATGCTCCTTATATTGGTGATCAGTGGAAGAATGCTCCTTATATTGGTGATCAGTGGAAGAATGCTACTTATATTGGTGATCAGTGGGAAGAATACTCCTTATATTGGTGATCAGTGGGAAGAATGCTCCTTATATTGGTGATCAGTGGGAAGAATGATCCTTATATTGGTGGTTAGTGGAAGAATGCCCCTTATATTGGTGATCAGTGGAAGAATGCTCCTTATATTGGTGGTCAATAGGAAGAATGCTCCTTCTTTTGGTTGTCAAAACAAAAAATGCTTCTTACATTTGTGGTTGGTGGAAGAAAGCGCATTATATTGGTGATCAGTAGGAAGAATGCTCCTTGCATTGGTGGTCAATAGGAAGAATGCTCCTTACATTTGTGGTTGGTGGAAGAAGGCGCATTATATTGGTGGTCAGTGGGAAGAATACTCCTTACATTGGTGGTCAGTAGGAAGAATGCTCCTTACATTGGTGGACAAGGAGAAGAATGCTGCTTACTTTGTTGGTCACTGGGAAGAATGTCCCTTATATTGTAGGTCAGTAGGAAGAATGCTCCTTACATTGGTGGCCAGTAGGAAGAATGCTCCTTACATTGGTGGTCAGTAGGAAGAATGCTCCTTCTATTGGTTGTCAATAGGAACTGAGTTGGACTCAGCTGTTTAGCCATTCACAGGAAGCCTTGTACTTTTTATACATGAATGCAAGGCTTCCTCTGAATGGCTTGTGAACAGGGTGCAGCGTGGTGTGTTGGCGGCAGAGATGACACAGAAGGTGAACAATGTGAACTGTATATTGTAAAAAGCTCCAACAAGGAACAACCAGGCCCAGAGGGTGAGCACAACCATCCTGGGCCACTTACGGAGTCTGTGACAGCAGTACTGTAGCTTGAAATTATCTCAACAGCTTCTGCAACGAGGAGCAGGAATGCAGACTGGCGGTCCACCAAAATGGAAGTTTTCCTAAAGTGGAGCATAGCATAGTCCCTGTACTTTCCTTACTCTTCCGAAACCTCTCCCTGCCGCTATATACTGTCCCTGACAGATGGGGTACCTGTCCCTGCACTAACCACTTGCGCCAAATCAAGGAGCCAAGGTCTTAAATCAGCTCTGCCCTCACCTAAGATGGCCACTAATCCACTCAGAGCACCAGCATCCAATCGGACAGCTGCTCTCCCGTGATCACAGGAAATGTATTGCCACTCAAGTCTAGCACTACCTGCAGAGGGGAATACAGACTACACCTGCCTACAGGCTGAGTTGGAAGTCGTGACACTATCTGCCCACCCCTCCATCTCAGCCAATCAGAGATGGTCCTATATTCATTAATAAAAAACAAGGCTCCCTGCGAATGGTTGATCAGCGCTTGGCCCGTCTTGATTTTGTTCTGGGAATGGAACCGAAAGCCCCTGGCCCGCTGCCGGAACACAACACTGTATACTACATGTAGCTGATTTTATATACAGTTTATACAGCGCTGGCAGCGGCCCCAGCAATTGGTAAAGGAAATAATTCATCTGGGCCAACTTGGACCAAAGGAACTTTTTAAAGTGGTAGTAAAGCTGGAGTTTGTCTTTAATTGAATCAAAGACTTTGTGGGTATTCAACACCAGAATGGCTCTGAGAGTTGTGGAGGTTGGAGGAATTTGAAGATTTGTAAAGAGTCTACGGATGTTTAGATTTGTAGATCTTCCGGGGATAATGCTGGTTTGATCTCACTTAGCAATAGCAGACGCGACAGAATTTAAGCGTCTAGCTAAGATTTTGGTCACATCTGTGCTAATCAATGACAATGGTCTGAAGGATTTGCAGAGTAAAGGATCCTTATTTGGTTTGGGGATTAAAACGACCAAAGCTTCACTTCTCTTAGGAGGAACAAGACCTCGTCTAAGTATTTCATGATAGAAAATGTTCATAAGTTGATACATGACACCCATCACTTTTTTAATACAAACATTTTTTATTAAAGTTGAAGTTTGGGTATGGCAATTTTTCATAGTTCCATGGGTCCAGTGGTCCTGTGGAATCCCTCTATAAGCTGAAATCACAGTAGTAGGTGCTGCTATGAGCTTCCGGGTCCCATGCCAAGCAACTGCCCTGCTGCTCACTGAACACTGGCGCCATTTAGAGAACACTTTGCATTTTCTAAATAAATGCAAAGTGTTCACTGATTGGATGAGGTGGGCATCATGACATCACTGCCCCACCTCTCTACCTCATCCAATCAGAGAATGCTTTGCATTCATGGAATAAGTACAAACTGTTCCTTGAATGGTGCCCGAAACCTTGAAACGGGACCCAGAAGCTGCCAGAGCTCAGCAGTGCCTTCTACAGTGGTCTCTCTGCGCTGGTCAGTGTAACAGATTTTTAACTATTGTACTATAAATATTTTTGAACCCATCAGCTTCTGAAAAGCTCTTGTAAGGCATCAGCAGTCTCTAGGAAACATATGAAACATCACCCAGTGCTACACTGGAAGTCAGCCTTCCACCTGCTCATCAGTCATTCATCCAAATGAATCCATGTCCATCCTAAGTTCAGACCATCAGCTGATCTCCACCTTTTGATATACTTTACATAGTTTGTTTTGACCAGCTTGGCCGAAACTGTCCCTCACTAACTTGTGAGGATGCTGAATGTGCAGTATAAACTGTATCTAGCTGCGGCTACACTATGTTCCGGTTGTGAGTCAAGACTTCCAGTCTCATACCTGAAACACAGTAGAGTCTATCACTGCGGTGTTCAGCCATTCAGAGTAAGCGATGCATTCTATCAATGAATACAAAGCTTCCTCTGATTGGCTGAGTCAGAGAGGTGAGCTGATGATGTCACAACTTCTGACTCAGCCAATCAGAGGAAGCTTTGTATTCATTTGTAGTGCCCTCTAGCTAGATAGAATTTTTGTCTGTAAGTTAGAGGCTTTCTAGAAGCCTGGGATGAGTCAGCCTGGGAGTGAGGCAGTAAGGTTACCTCAGGTCACGCTGGGAGACTCTACAGGTCAGGGCTTCTGGAGCCTTCCCACTGTTTAAGAAACTGCTAGAACTTTCTAGACGAGAGGTGGAGGAGGGGAGGAGACCTGGATTTGCATGTTTGAGGGAACCTGTTCAATCCCCAGGTTGGAGACGTGGTATGGTGGCTAGGACAGCCCTTAAATGTGTGAGAGCATGATCAGCACAGGAGTTGGGTGGAAGATGGAGTGAAGGAAGGTGCTGGTGTTTGGAGCCTGGGAGGGAGCCCAAGCAGAGGCAGGCCTGCCTACAGGCTGAAGCTGGACAGAAGAATCTCCACAGTCCCACCATCTACTAGGAAAGACAGCATATCAGCAGGGAAGAAGCCAGTCCAGCATAAGGCCTGAAAGCAGCTGCAAGCCCCTAAGCTACAGGAAAAGGACAGTGTGAGTACTTCTACACCCCCTGGGCCAAAGAAGGGAGGGCCCCCTGTGGCCAACTAGTTCTCACTGGGACTGCTTCACTGTAGATCTTGGAATCCCTTACTCAGGAACACTCTCAAGACAGCCGGGTGGATAAGGAGATTTTCATCTGGGGTCTGAAGAGTTTCACCAAAGGGGAATCAGTGCTCCTCACTAGACTGGTTGCTGATTTTTTTTGTCCATTTTTGTGTAGAGAAGGGCAACCAAACTGTTAAAGAGTCACGGAGGAGCTCAGCTATAAGGAGGATAAAGATTAACTGAACTGAATTCTATGAGGAAAGATTAGCTGAACTGAATTTATTCTCTCTTGAGAAAAGGAGATTAAGTAGTATTATAATACAGTATGAATGAATAAATAAATAAACAAATAAGTGGTCCAAATGATGAACTCGGTATAGAGTTATTCAATTTAAGGTCATCACAGAGGACAAGGGGCGCTCTTTACATCTGGAGGAAAAGAGATTTAATCTCCAGACACAGAAAGGCTTCTTCACAGTAAGAGCTGTGAAAACGTGGACTAGACTCCCTCGAGAACTGGTTGCTGGCTCCTAGACTTTAGAAAGTGCCGTTAAGGCCTGGTGTAAATGGTGATTTATGTACCACAGCTTTTCTCAACATTTTTAACGTGAAGGAACCCTTGAAATTACTTTCCCAGCTCAGGGAACTCCTGCTAATAACTGCTACATCTAAAGCTCATGAGTCCATTACCTTGATGGTCTCTGCAGAGAATTCTCCTTACATTGGTTGTTCTGGAGACAAATCCCACCCTTACAGATAGCTAAAAAAGGTTGGTGCAGTGGCTACATATCTGAGAGGCAGAAATTGCCTTTTACTCAAGGAATCCCTTGCAACCTCTGGAGGAACCCTAGAGTTCCATGAAACCCTAGTTTAGGAATGGCTGATGTATCATGTGTAGAGCATTCATCGCTGTTGTAGGCAATTTTTCCATTGGTGCAAATAAACAGACCACACAGCATGTTAACCACCATACATTGGTGGTTATGGAGAAGAATCCCACCCTTACAGATACCTAGAAAAGAACATTGGTGTCAGTGGCTACACATCTGAGAAGCAAAAATTACTTATTGTTCAAGGAACCTTTTGCCACCTCTGGAGGAACCCTAGAGTTCCATGAAACCCTAGTTTAGGAATGGCGGATGTATCATGTGTAGAGTATTCATTGCTGTTGTAGGCAATTTTTTCATTGGTGCAAATAAAAAGAGCACACAGCATGTTAACCACCATACATTGGTGGTTATGGAGAAGAATCCCACCCTTACAGATACCTAAAAAAGAACATTGGTGTCAGTGGCTACATGTCTGAGAGTCAGACATTGCCTTTTACTCAAGGAATCCCTTGCAACCTCTGGAGGAACCCTAGAGTTCCATGAAACCCTAGTTTGGGAATGGCTGATGTATCATGTGTAGAGTATTCATCGCTGTTGTAGGCAATTTTTTCACTGGTGCAAATAAAAAGAGCACACAGCATGTTAACCACCATACATTGGTGGTTATGGAGAAGAATCCCACCCTTACAGATACCTAAAAAAGAACATTGGTGTCAGTGGCTACACATCTGAGAAGCAGAAATTACTTATTGTTCAAAGAACTCTTGCCACCTCTTAAGGAACCCTGGAGTTCCATGAAACCCTAGTTTGAAATGGCTGATGTATCATGTGTAGAGCATTCATCGCTGTTGTAGGCAATTTTTTCATTGGTGCAAATAAACAGACCACACAGCATGTTAACCACCATACATTGGTGGTTATGGAGAAGAATCCCACCCTTACAGATACCTAGAAAATAACATTGGTGTCAGTGGCTACACATCTGAGAAGCAAAAATTACTTATTGTTCAAGGAACCTTTTGCCACCTCTGGAGGAACCCTAGAGTTCCATGAAACCCTAGTTTAGGAATGGCGGATGTATCATGTGTAGAGTATTCATTGCTGTTGTAGGCAATTTTTTCATTGGTGCAAATAAAAAGAGCACACAGCATGTTAACCACCATACATTGGTGGTTATGGAGAAGAATCCCACCCTTACAGATACCTAAAAAAGAACATTGGTGTCAGTGGCTACATGTCTGAGAGTCAGACATTGCCTTTTACTCAAGGAATCCCTTGCAACCTCTGGAGGAACCCTAGAGTTCCATGAAACCCTAGTTTGGGAATGGCTGATGTATCATGTGTAGAGTATTCATCGCTGTTGTAGGCAATTTTTTCACTGGTGCAAATAAAAAGAGCACACAGCATGTTAACCACCATACATTGGTGGTTATGGAGAAGAATCCCACCCTTACAGATACCTAAAAAAGAACATTGGTGTCAGTGGCTACACATCTGAGAAGCAGAAATTACTTATTGTTCAAGGAACTCTTGCCACCTCTTAAGGAACCCTGGAGTTCCATGAAACCCTAGTTTGAAATGGCTGATGTATCATGTGTAGAGCATTCATCGCTGTTGTAGGCAATTTTTTCATTGGTGCAAATAAACAGACCACACAGCATGTTAACCACCATACATTGGTGGTTATGGAGAAGAATCCCACCCTTACGGATACCTAAAAAAGGACATTGGTGTCAGTGGCTACATATCTGAGAGTCAGACATTGCCTTTTACTCAAGGAATCCCTTGCAACCTCTGAAGGAACCCTAGAGTTCCATGAAACCCTAGTTGGGAATGGCTGATGTATCATGTGTAGAGCATTCATCGCTGTTGTAGGCAATTTTTTCATTGGTGCAAATAAAAAGAGCACACAGCATGTTAACCACCATACATTGGTGGTTATGGAGAAGAATCCCACCCTTACAGATACCTAAAAAAGAACATTGGTGTCAGTGCCTACACATCTGAGAGGCAGAAATTGCTTATTTTTCAGGGAACCACTTGCAACCTCTGAAGAAACCCTAGAGTTCCATGAAACCCTAGTTGGGAATGACTGATTTATCATGTGTAGAGCATTCATTGCTGTTGTAGGCAATTCTTTCATTGGTGCAAATAAAAAGAGCACACAGCATGTTAAGCACCATACATTGGTGGTTATGGAGAAGAATCGCACCCTTACGGATACCTAAAAAAGAACATTGGTGTCAGTGGCTACATATCTGAGAGTCAGACATTGCCTTTTACTCAAGGAATCCCTTGCAACCTCTGAAGGAACCCTAGAGTTCCATGAAACCCTAGTTGGGAATGGCTGATGTATCATGTGTAGAGCATTCATTGCTATTGTAGGCAATTTTTTTCATTGGTGCAAATAAAAAGAGCACACAGCATGTTAACCACCTTACATTGGTGGCTATGGAGAAGAATCCCACCCTTACAGATACCTAAAAAAGAACATTGGTGTCAGTGGCTACACATCTGAGAAGCAGAAATGACTTATTGTTCAAGGAACCTTTTGCCACCTCTGGAGCAACCCTGGAGTTCCATGAAACCCTAGTTGGGAATGGCTGATGTATCATGTGTAGAGCATTCATCGCTGTTATAGGCAATTTTTTCATTGGTGCAAATAAAAAGAGCACACAGCATGTTAACCACCATACATTGGTGGTTATGGAGAAGAATCCCACCCTTACAGTTACCTAAAAAAGAACATTGGTGTCAGTGGCTACATATCTGAGAGTCAGACATTGCCTTTTACTCAAGGAATCCCTTGCAACCTCTGAAGGAACCCTAGAGTTCCATGAAACCCTAGTGTGGGAATGGCTGATGTATCATGTGTAGAGCATTCATCGCTGTTGTAGGCAATTCTTTCACTGGTGTGAATAAAAAGAGCACACAGCATGTTAATGACTTGCTCAGTAGCGTATCATAGTTGTGCACAAGGCATACGGTATATAAATCTGAATCACACGTTGACTGAATGCTGGAAAGGGTTGCACAGCTCATGTAACATATTTGGCACGCGTTCCATTTCTTCCTGTAACTTCTAGAAAATATTAAACTTCTATTCTCTGTTTTTCTTTTTTTTTTACTTGTTTGGACCTTACCAGCCAATTCTTCTAGATGAGGCCATTAGTGGCTTGTCCTAGGGGAACGTATACCTGACTACCTGCAGATAGTAAGGTTGTCGGAAGATATCTCTCAAATTGTTCTGTTTTTCATAACATACCATTTTTTGTTTTTTTTTTCTCCATGTGCTTAGCCCACCTCAGGGGGTCTCAGCAATGGCCTTTGGTATCATTAAGAGCTCAGTGGAGTGAGGAGAGAGGCATTTTACATATTTTAGCTGTAATGGCTTAATAGCGGCTATGAGTTCACCTGCTAGACACCAGAGATCAGGAGATAAATGTCCTGCGGTCTCTGGCTTTCCTTTTTTCGTGTTCCGTGCTGAGTTGTGAGTAAAATGAGAGAAGACTGTAGGATTCCATGAAATAGGAAAGTTGAAATTATTGGATTAAGGTGCATCAGATCTATTACGGGATATTTTCCAATCTGCTATTTTCACTCAGCGTCACGTTCCTATCCTTTGTGTAACTAACGTGATGAAATGAAGGGCAGACCAACTTTGAGAACACCTTCATGTAAATAGTTTTTGTATTTATTCTTTCTTGAGAAGAGGCGATTAGGGGGGATATGATCACCATGTATAATACATAAGGGGGGGTATGATCACCATGTATAATACATAAGGGGGGATATGATCACCATGTATAATACATAAGGGGGGATATGATCTCCATGTATAATACATAAGGGGGGATATGATCACCATGTATAATACATAAGGGGGGATATGATCTCCATGTATAATACATAAGGGGGGATATGATCTCCATGTATAATACATAAGGGGGGGATATGATCTCCATGTATAATACATAAGGGGGGGTATGATCTCCATGTATAATACATAAGGGGGATATGATCCCCATGTATAATACATAAAGGGGGATATGATCTCCATGTATAATACATAAGGGGGATATGATCTCCATGTATAATACATAAGGGGGGATATGATCTCCATGTATAATACATAAGGGGGGATATGATCTCCATGTATAATACATAAGGGGGGGTATGATCTCCATGTATGATACATAAGGGGGATATGATCTCCATGTATAATACATAAGGGGGGATATGATCTCCATGTATAATACATAAGGGGGGATATGATCACCATGTATAATACATAAGGGAGGGTATGATCTCCATGTATAATACATAAGGGGGGATATGATCACCATGTATAATACATAAGGGGGGATATGATCTCCATGTATAATACATAAGGGGGGATATGATCTCCATGTATAATACATAAGGGGGGATATGATCTCCATGTATAATACGTAAGGGGGGATATGATCACCATTGTATAATACATAAGGGGGATATGATCTCCATGTATAATACATAAGTGGGGATATGATCTCCATGTATAATACATAAGGAGGGATATGATCTCCATGTATAATACATAAGGGGGGATATGATCTCCATGTATAATACATAAGGGGGGATATGATCTCCATGTATAATACATAAGGGGGGATATGATCTCCATGTATAATACATAAGGGGGATATGATCTCCATGTATAATACATAAGGGGGGATATGATCTCCATGTATAATACATAAGGGGGGATATGATCTCCATGTATAATACATAAGGGGGATATGATCTCCATGTATAATACATAAGGGGGGATATGATCTCCATGTATAATACATAAGGGGGATTGATCACCATGTATAATACATAAGGGGGGATATGATCTCCATGTATAATACATAAGGGGGATATGATCTCCATGTATAATACATAAGGGGGTATGATCACCATGTATAATACATAAGGGGGGATGTGATCTCCATCTATAATACATAACGGGGGATATGATCACCATGTATAATACATAAGGCGGGATATGATCTCCATGTATAATACATAAGGGGGGATATGGTCTCCATCTATAATACATAAGGGGGGATATGATCACCATGTATAATACATAAGGGGGATATGATCACCATGTACAATACATAAGGGGGCATATGATCTCCATGTATAATACATAAGGGGGATATGATCTCCATGTATAATACATAAGGGGGGATATGATCTCCATGTATAATACATAAGGGGGATATGATCACCATGTACAATACATAAGGGGGGATATGATCTCCATGTATAATACATAAGGGGGATATGATCACCATGTACAATACATAAGGGGGGATATGATCTCCATGTATAATACATAAGGGGGATATGATCTCCATGTATAATACATAAGGGGGGATATGATCTCCATGTATAATACATAAGGGGGATATGATCTCCATGTATAATACATAAGGGGGATATGATCTCCATGTATAATACATAAGGGGGGATATGATCTCCATGTATAATACATAAGGGGGGGTATGATCTCCATGTATGATACATAAGGGGGATATGATCTCCATGTATAATACATAAGTGGGGATATGATCTCCATGTATAATACATAAGGGGGGATATGATCACCATGTATAATACATAAGGGGGGATATGATCACCATGTATAATACATAAGGGGGGATATGATCTCCATGTATAATACATAAGGGGGGATATGATCTCCATGTATAATACATAAGGGGGGATATGATCTCCATGTATAATACGTAAGGGGGGATATGATCACCATTGTATAATACATAAGGGGGATATGATCTCCATGTATAATACATAAGTGGGGATATGATCTCCATGTATAATACATAAGGGGGGATATGATCTCCATGTATAATACATAAGGGGGGATATGATCTCCATGTATAATACATAAGGGGGGATATGATCTCCATGTATAATACATAAGGGGGATATGATCTCCATGTATAATACATAAGGGGGGATATGATCTCCATGTATAATACATAAGGGGGATATGATCTCCATGTATAATACATAAGGGGGGATATGATCTCCATGTACAATACATAAGGGGGGATATGATCTCCATGTATAATACATAAGGGGGGATATGATCTCCATGTATGATACATAAGGGGGGATATGATCACATGTATGATACATAAGGGGGGATATGATCTCCATGTATAATACATAAGGGGGGATATGATCTCCATGTACAATACATAAGGGGGGATATGATCTCCATGTATAATACATAAGGGGGGATATGATCTCCATGTATAATACATAAAGGGGGATATGATCTCCATGTATAATACATAAGGGGGATATGATCTCCATGTATAATACATAAGGGGGATATGATCTCCATGTATAATACATAAGGGGGGATATGATCTCCATGTACAATACATAAGGGGGATATGATCTCCATGTATAATACATAAGGGGGGATATGATCTCCATGTATGATACATAAGGGGGGATATGATCACATGTATGATACATAAGGGGGGATATGATCTCCATGTATAATACATAAGGGGGATATGATCTCCATGGAAAAATACATAATTGGTCCATATAATACATTTTGTGTAGAGTTATTCACTTTAAAGTCATTACAGAGGACAAGGGGGCACTCTTTTTGTCTGGAGGAGAAAGAGTCGACCTCCACATATGGAAAGACTTCTTTACAGTAAGAGCTGTGATCATGTGGGATAGACTTCCTCAAGAACTAGTCCTGGTCAGCTCAGGGCCGGGACAAGGGGTGGGCAGGAGGGGCAACTGCCATGGACGCTGTGAGGACTTGAGGGGTTGTGCTTGAAGGAGTAATTTGGGGGGGGGGGTTGTACTAAGAGGGTATATTTGTGTTAAGAAGGGGGTGTGGGGGAGGAGGATTTGTGCTAGTAGGGATGACTGGGGGATACGAGCTAGGTGGGGAGATTTATTGCTAGGACAGGGGATTGGGGGAAAGCGGGGGGTTGTGCTTGAAGTGGGGGATTTGGAGGAGGCAATGAGGATTTATGCTCAGAGGAGAAATTTAGAGGATTTTGTTTGGGGGAGAATTTTGGCTTGCAAAGGGAAATCATGCATAGGGGGTAAGTGTAAAGATTAGCGCTCACATTTTTTTTTTTGAGGTGGAGGGAGGGTATTTTTGCTGACACATAATGCTCATACATTTTGGAGGGCACTATTAGGCATCTTCACCCTGGGCGCTAAATGGCCTTGTCACGGCACTGAGCTCAGTAGATTGTTTTTAAATCAGCTGGATACATTTCTAAATGCAGTGAATATTACTGGATATTAACATGTATAGATAATAACACCAGGCATTGTAGATCCAAAGAATATCCAATTACCTTCTGAGGGATCGGGAATGAATTTATTTTTTCCCCACTGGAGTAAATTGGATCATGCTTTAGGACTCATGCACACGGACAGGAAAAACGCTGCTGTTAGAGGCCTTTGGCTTTTCTTTTTATGCCCCTGAAAGCGGCTCTAGGTTATCTAGTGTGCATATGCACATTGTGTCCTTTACAGGTATATTTTAGAGGGCATAAAAAAAAGCCCCAAAACTGCATTCAGACAGGAGTTTCCCAGCGTTATTTATGCCTGTAGGCACATAAATGCATCTTCACACGTCTAAACAGGGACATAGGCGCGTAAATTGAATGGAGTGGCTAGAATAAATTATTATTCCAGCTGTAGCCAGCAGAATGAGTTTACACTCATGCGCATCTAATGACAGTATGCGCATAAATGTGTGTATGTATGCCCATAAAAACGCAACACTAGAAGCATTTTTTCTGCCTGGTTCTGCCAGAAAAAACTCAGCATGTGCATGAGGCCTTATAGGGCTTTTTTTGCCTTCCTCTGGGTCAATTGTAGTTATAGGATTCTGCATATAGAGGTATATGGAGGTTTTTTATTTTGCATTTAATTATTTTTTTCTATTGGTTGAACTAGGTCCTGCCTTTTTTACTCCCCCTACACCTCTGATGAAGTCCCAAGGCAGCTGCCTCCTTCCTGTGCTGGAATAAGGTCCTTAGCACCCAAGGTATAAGGGCCTAAGTGGTCTCTTTCAATGGGCCATGAAGTCTATAGGCAGGATAGGTTACAGGTGCTTCCCTTTTTGTTCCCCCTGCTCCCTGCCGAAGTCGCAAGACAGCTGCTTCTTCCAGTGCTAGAACAAGGTCTTTTAGAACCGAAGGTAAAAAAGGCCTTAGTGCTCTCTTCCCAGTGGGTCTTGAGCTACTTAAGCAGAAAATGTTTCAGATCTTGCCCTTTTTGTCCCCCCCCCCCATACCCACTAAAGTCCCAAGACAGACACTTCTTACAGTGCTGGAACAAGGTTCTTTAGCACCCAAGGAGTAAAGGTCTAAGTGCTCTCTTCCCAATGGGTTGTGAGCTACTTCAGCAGGGTCGATTGCAGGTTCTTCACTGAGGTCTAAAGGCAGCTGCCTCTTCCAGTGCTGAGACAAGGTCCTTTAGCACCCAAGGTATAAGGGCCTAAGTGGTCTCTTTCAATGGGCCATGAAGTCTATAGGCAGGATAGGTTACAGGTGCTGCCCTTTTTGTTCCCCCTGCTCCCTGCCAAAGTCGCAAGACAGCTGCTTCTTCCAGTGCTAGAACAAGGTCTTTTAGAACCCAAGGTATAAAGGCCTTAGTGCTCTCTTCCCAGTGGGTCTTGAGCTACTTAAGCAGAAAAGGTTTCAGATCTTGCCCTTTTTGTCCCCACCCCCACATACCCACTAAAGTCCCAAGACAGACACTTCTTACAGTGCTGGAACAAGGTTCTTTAGCACCCAAGGAGTAAAGGCCTAAGTGCTCTCTTCCCAATGGGTTGTGAGCTACTTCAGCAGGATCGATTGCAGGTTCTTCACTGAGGTCTAAAGGCAGCTGCCTCTTCCAGTGCTGAGACAAGGTCCTTTAGCTCCCAAGGTGAAAAGGCCTAAGTGTTCTCTTCCCAATGGCCCTTGAACTACTGCAGCAGGATAGGTTGCAGGTCCTGCCTTTTTTGTCCCAAGGCAACTGCCTCATTCGGTGTTGGGACAAGGTCCTTTAGTACCCAAGGTGTAAAAACTTAAGTGCTCTCTTCCCAATGGGTCGCACTGTAATCTACTTCGGCAGCATAGGGTTCAGGTCCTGCCCTTTTTGTTCCCCCAACCCCGCTGAAGTCCCAAGACAGCCACTTTTCTTAGTGCCCCCGTCCCATGAGGCATTTCATGATTGACAGTTACAAGCATGACTCCCAAAGACAGAGGCATGATGGGACTTGTAGTTTCACAACAGTTAGAGGGCCGCCAGTTTGACATCCCTGATCTATGGTATAAAGGCCTTAGTGCTGTCTTCCCAATGGGTCCTGAACTACTTCAGTAGGATAGGTTGCAGGTCCTGCCTTTTTTGTCCTCTTCTGAAGTCCCAAGGCAACAGCCTCATTCGGTGTTGGGACAAGGTCCTTTAATACCCAAGGTGTAAATAGTCCCAAGACAGCCACTTCTTAGTGCTGGAACAAGGTCCTTTTAACACCTAAGGTATAAAAGCCTTAGTGCTCTCTTCCCAATGGGTCCTGAACTACTTCAGCAGAATCGGTTTCAGCTCCTGCTCTTTTTGGCCCCCTTACTTACTGAAGTTCCCAAGACAGCTGCCACTTCTGTAACAAATGGCCCTGGCTACACCATCTTCATGGGGTTTGCATGTTCTCCCTGCACTTGTGGATTCTTCTGGGTTTTCCATTTTCTACCCACAACCCAATATACTGTAGAATTAAAGAACTTCCACCAAAATGTGAACTTGAGAGATGTTAGATTGTAAGCTCCTTTGGAGCAAGGACTGATTTTGAGGTTTTGTGTCTTTCGTAACCTATTGCAGGATAAATAATAACTATAGAAACAGGGAAACCCATATACACCCACCAGCCACTTTTTTAGGTACAATTGCTTGGTAACACAAATTGTCAAATCAGCCAATCACATGGCAGCAACTCAATGCATTTAGGCATCTAGACGTGGTGAAAACGACTTGCTGAAGTACAAACCGAGCACCAGAATGTGGAAGAAAAGGGATTTAACTGACTTTGAACGTGACATGGTTGTCGGTGCCCAACTAGCTGGTCTGAGTATTTAAAAAACTGCTGATCTACTGGGATTTTCACACACAACCATCTCAAAGGTTTACAGGGTCCAAAAGAGAGAAAATATCCAGTGAGCAGCAATTGTGTGGATGAAAATGCCTTGATGTCAGAGGAGAATGGGAAGACTGGTTTGAGATGATAGAAAGGCAACAGTAACTCAAATAACTACTCATTACAACCAAGGTATGCAGAATACCATCTCTGAATGCACAACACGTCAAACCTTGAAGCAGGTGAGCTACAGCAGCAGAAGCTCACACTGAGTGTTACTCCTGTCAGCTAAGAACAGAGGCTACAATTCACACAGGCTCACCAAAATTGGTCAATAGAAGATTGAAAAACGTTGCCTGGTCTGATGAGTCTCGATTTCATCTGTGACATTCAGGGTCCGAATTTGGCGTAAAACATGAAAGCATGGATCCATCCTGCCTTGTATCAACGGTTCAGGCTGGTGGTGGTGTAATGGTGTGGGAGATATTTTCTTGGCACACTTTGGA
Organism: Staurois parvus; assembly: GCF_062004578.1. NCBI lineage: Eukaryota > Metazoa > Chordata > Amphibia > Anura > Ranidae > Staurois > Staurois parvus. Next base: position 1,049,605 of record NW_028318918.1, read on the forward strand.
CCCCTTAGTACCAATTGAGCATTGTTAAACACCACAGCCTACCTGAGAATGGTTGCTGACCATGTCCATCCGTCTATGACTCCAGTGTCCCCATCTTCTGATGGCTCCTTCCAGCAGGATAATGCACCGTGTCACAAAACTCAAATCATCTCCAACTGGTTTCTTGAACATGACAATGGGGTCACTGCACTCCAATAACCTCCACAGTCACCAGATCTCCATCCAATAGAGCACCTTTGGGATGTGGTGGAATGGGAGATTATTATTATTATAGAGTATTTATATAGCGCCAAAGGGTTTGCTCAGCGCTGTACATTAGAATGGGGGACAAGACATGAGACAATAAAGTAGAAAAACAATACACGATACACGAGGGTTAGAGGGCCCTTCCCTTTCGAGCTTACAGTCTAGGAGGGAGGGGATGGTGATACAGGAGGAGATGGCTGTGGGGGATGGAATGGAGTGAGGAGTGGAGGGGGATCGGCTGTTAGGTGAGGGTGGGGTAGGCTTCCCTGAAGAGATGGGTTTTCAGGGTGCGCCTAAAGGTGAGGAGGGTAGGGGACAATCTGATGGATTGGGGAAGTGAGTTCCAGAGGATGGGGGAAGCTCTGGAGAAGTCCTGCAGTTGGGCGTGGGAGGTGGAGACCAGGGAGCTAGAGAGTAGGAGGTCTTGCGAGGAGCAAAGATTATGGGTAGGGTGGTATTTGGGTATCAGGTCGGTGAGGTAGTTTGGGGCAGCGTTATGAATGGCTTTGTATGTCAATGTTAGTAGTTTGAATTTGATGCGTTGGGCAATTGGAGGGAATGACAGAGGGAGGTGGCAGAAGCGGAGCGGTTGGTAAGGTGGATGAGTCTGGCCGCTGAGTTCAGGATAGACTGAAGCAGGGATAGCCTGGTTGGGGTAGGCCGGTGAGAAGGGAGTTGCAGTAGTCCAGGCGTGAGATAATAAGGGAGTGAACAAGTTGTTTAGTGGTGTCTGGGGTAAGGAACGAGCTTATTTTGGAGATGTTGCGGAGATGGAACCTGCATGCGGTAGTCGGCGATTGGGCATGGGGTTGGAAGGACAGGTTAGAGTCTAGGATGACACCTAGGACCTTGCCTTGCGTGGTGGGACTGATGGTACCGTTGTTGGTCATGATGGAGAGGGTGGGGGGGGGGTGGTGCAACATGGATGTGCAGCCGACAAACCTGCGTGATGCTATCATGTCAATATGGAGCAAAATCTCCAACACCTTATTGAATCTATGCCACCAAGAATGAAGGCAGTTCTGACGGCAAAAGAGGGTCCAACCCGGTACTAGCAAGGTGGACCTAATAAAGTGGCCAGTGAGGGTATATGCCATGATAACATTCACACAGATAGCTTGGCCTAGTAGAGGAGTCTTGCCTTCGGTTTATTTGTTGCACGATCTAATGGATAAAGCGTTTTATCTGAGCACAAGTCCTCCTAACGCGTTTGATTTTATTTGCGTAAAAATGTGGAAATTTGAAGGCCGCGCTGCAGCGATGTCCTTGATGTCGGTTGGAGGGGATTAGTATTTATTTTTCAGTGTAAGTGGCCGGGATTCCTGCTTTTGTAGCGGCCTTGCTAACAGCTGCGGTCCAGCTGCTGGCATCCCCGCTGAGGGAGAGTGCTAAAACCTCTCAGGGGTCAGAGCTGTGGTATGTCGGTTTCTATAGCAACCAACCGAAGGGCCACTTTCTCCGAACAATCCCCCTACTCAGCCCTGTCCTGCCGTTAGCTCAGCTAAAGGGTATGCAGCTCATGGGGGGATGGCTGATGGGGGAGGAGGGAAGGAGATGCTAAGGACATGTCTTCAAGAAATCACGCTCTATTCAATCCGTACCCAACAGTCCTCATGGCCGTCGGCGCGGCACCACGTGTGCGGCGTACCTTCCTATTCACCAATATGAGAATAAATGATACTTGATCATCGTGTTCCCCCTTGCCCAAAACTATGAACCTTACACTCCATTCGCCGCTGACCATTTCGTGAATGCGCGCAAAAATTGCACGAAACGCGCAAAGAACTCGTGTTCCCTTTACGGTCCCATTCCATGTTAATGGCACCCCAAATGTGGCATGCAGATATCAATTTTTCTGCATGAAAAAACATGCAAAAAAAAAGCAAAATGAGTGGCTACAGAGTGAAAGGCGCAAAGCGGCAAAAAGCTCCATTTTATTTTTATTTTACCGCGCTTGTCGCACGTAGGGCTGCCCATTAAAATGAATGGGGTGCTCTATATTATTATTATACAGGATTTATATCGTGCCAACAGTTTGCTCAGCGCTTTACAATAAACCAGGAGACAATACAGCAACAATACAGTTCAATACAAGAGGGATAGGAGGGCCCTGATCCTGGGAGCTTACAATCTAGAAGCGGAGTGTTTGAACGCACACAAAATGCACACAAATGTGCTGCGATTTTGCTTGCGTTCTCAATACACCTAGCTATGAATGCAGCTTTAGGCTTGGTTCACACCTATGTAGGTTGCGGTTAATACATTTTTCTGGCACACCTTGCGGTCACCTATGGTCCCATTCCATGTTAATGGAACTCCAAATGTGGCATGCAGATATCAATTTTTTTGCATGAAAAAACATGCAAAAAAAAAAGCAAAATGAGTGGCTACAAAGTGAAAGGCGCACAGCATCAAAAAGCTCCATTTTTTAATTTTGCCGCGCTTGTCGCATGTAGGGCTGCCCATTAAAATGAATGGGGTGCTCTATATGCGGAGTGTTTGAACGCACACAAAATGTGCACAAATGTGCTGCGATTTTGCTCACATTCTCAATACACCTAGATATGAATGCAGCTTTAGGCTAGGTTCACACCCATGTAGGTTGTGGTTAATACATTTTCCTGGCATGGCACACCTTGCGCTTTTTCATGTGTTTTTTGCGTTTCTGTGATGTGTTCTATAGTGCAAGGGGGAGGTGTCTGTTGTGATCCAGGAAAACACACAAAACGCATGGACATAATAAGAACATTTTGTTCATATGAGTTCAAGTGACAATAAACTGATTTAAAATGCAAAAATTTGATCCAAATATGTATCCTTAACACAAAAAAGTCCCTTCTATCACTCTCAGCCTCCTCAAGATCTCCAAATTCTTTTGTTTTTATTGTTGTGATCTGAGTTCCTCTTAGAGGGTGACTACATTTATTCTCCATGGTGCCACTGTATGTAGGAACATAGACCCCCTCTCTTGCTTGCTCGGGAGATGGACTATGGGTGTAGCGTGCCGGGAACTGTGTACATGACCGCAACAAATGCGCACTGCTCATTCCAAACAAGTGGAAGTGAGGAGGCAAAGGAGAGGTTCAGGAGCTCAGAGAGGCTGTAACAGAGGCAGAAAAATACAATTTCATGATAATTAGATTACGGGGCCACTAAGTAGTCGGTGTGTATAGATTATGTACATTCTCCACGTATACTATAAATTGTAAAAATGTTGCTATATAAGTAAAGTACAATTGTAATATTTACCATAATGGGTTTACCAACATTATAGAATAGACAGATATTGAATACTTCAATAGATATATAGATATGGGATCGATAGATAGATATGGGATTGATAGATAGATAGATATGGGATCGATAGATAGATATGGGATCGATAGATAGATATGGGATCGATAGATATGGGATAGATAGATATGAGATAGATAGATAGATAGATATGGGATCGATAGATATGGGATAGATATATAGATAGATATGGGATCGATAGATAGATATGGGATTGATAGATAGATAGATATGGGATCGATAGATAGATATGGGATCGATAGATAGATATGGGATCGATAGATATGGGATAGATAGATATGAGATAGATAGATAGATAGATAGATAGATAGATAGATAGATAGATAGAAAAATATGGGATCAATATATAGATAGATAGACGATACATAGATAGTAAATAGATAGATATGGGATCAATACCTAGATCAGTAACTAGATCAATATATAGATAGACAGATATGGGATAGATAGATAGATAGATAGATAGATAGATAGATAGATAGATAGATAGATAGATATTGGATACATAGATATGGGATCAATAGCTAGATCAATTACTAGATCAATATATAGATAGACAGATAGATATGGGATCAATAGATAGATAGATATGGGATCAATAGATAGATAGATATGGGATCAATAGATAGATAGATAGATAGATTGATAGATATTGGATAGATAGATTGATAGATATTGGATAGATAGATAGATAGATAGATAGATAGATAGATAGATAGATAATAGATAGATAGATAGATAGATAGATAGATAGATAGATAATAGATAGATAGATAGATAGATAGATAGATAGATAGATAGATAGATAGATATGGGATTAATAGATAGATATTGAATAGATAGATATGGGATCAATAGCTAGATCAATAGATAGACAGATAGATATGGGATCACTAGATAGATATTGGATACATAGATATGGGATCAATAGCTAGATCAATAACTAGATCAACAGATAGACAGATAGATATGGGATCAATAGATAGATATGGGATCAATAGATAGACGATACATAGATAGTGAATAGATAGATATGAGATAGATAGATAGATAGATAGATAGATAGATAGATAGATAGATAGATAGATAGATCAATAACTAGATCAATAGACAGAAGATAGATATGGGATCAATAGTTAGATCAATAGATGGATATGGGACACATAAATCAATAGATGACTAGGTGTATGGTTGTATTTGGAGTAATCTAATAAGCACATATTATAACATTGATCCACTCCGTATCCGCCCATATACGGTCATGACACGCCCACCATATCTCCGTCATGGCTCTGTCGGGTCATGTTCTCTGTGTTGTTGGTCAGAACCATGGAACGTCCATTGATGATAAAAGTCAATTGTTTGTCATGTTTGCTGTCTGTGGCCCCGTGGTTACTATGATCATTATTTCCTGTTCTTGGTCGGGATGTCCATGGTCCTTCATGGGGCCGCACACAATGATGGTCCTCAGACCACCACATACCATCATTAATCCCCCTGAATCTGACACCCCACTCCCTGTCAGCACATGGATCCGGTTACAAAGTAAACTCTGACCCGAGTGACCTCCAGATCCAGACCTAAATCCCCCAATAATGAGACATAAGTAAAGTCACCTTTCTAGATATCTTCTGAACACATCTGGCCGTTCCTGTGGTCTGCAGGGCAGGAGTTTGCTGCAGCCAGAGCCGCCATCGGCGTGTAGTCTTGGCATGGCTGACCTCCTAATGTATTCTGTTTGCTGTCCAGGAATATTTTATGGGCCATCGGTGACTTATTGTACATATGTAATGAATTGAGAACAGAATGAAATGGCAGATTTGTGATAAGATACGGACTTCTCAAAGGAAATTCGCTATGTAATTTAGTATATGGAGCATTAAAATCCAGGATTTTTTTTCATTAAACAGGACGATGTAAAAGTGTTTGAAATACCATGTTAATTATTGACATACTTCCTTAGACCTTGTCTGTCCAGACAGTAGGATCACCTGCTGACTGGGCGTCATCCACAGGCAGCTTAACTCTTCAATAAGATACAGTAGTTGAATGCAAAGCAATTTTACTTGTTGCAGTATTTATTTTTCCAGTCTTCTGCAGTATAAGAAGACAATGACTTTCCTAAGCTGTGTCTCTGTGAATATTTTACACTGACTGAGGGAATATGGAAGAAAAGGGGAGGGTCTAGCTCAGACTGAACAAACTAAAAGGGGAGGGTCCAGCTAGGACTAAACTAACTAAATGGGGAGGGTCTAGCTCAGACTGAACAAACTAAAAGGGGAGGGTCTAGCTCGGACTAAACTAACTAAATGGGGAGGATCTAACTAGGACTGAACTAACTAAATGGGGAGGGTCTAACTAGGGCTGAACTAACTAAATGGGAAGGGTCTAGCTAGGGCTGAACTAACTAAATGGGGAGGGTCTAGCTAGGGCTGAACTAACTAAATGGGGAGGGTCTAGCTAGGGCTGAACAAACTAAAAGGGGAGGGTCTAGCTCGGACTAAGCTAAATGGGGAGGGTCTAGCTAGTACTGAACTAACTAAATGGGGAGGGTCTAGCTAGGGCTGAACAAACTAAAAGGGGAGGGTCTAGCTCAGACTAAACTAAATGGGGAGGGTCTAGCTCAGACTAAACTAAATGGGGAGGGTTTAGCTAGGACTGAACTAACTAAATGGGGAGGATCTAGCTAGGACTGAACTAACTAAATGGGGAGGGTCTAGCTAGGACTGAACTAACTAATTGGGGAGGGTCTAACTAGGACTGAACTGACTAAATGGGGAGGGTCTAGCTAGGACTGAACTAACTAAATGGGGAGGGTCTAGCTAGGACTGAACTAACTAAATGGGGAGGGTCTAGCTAGAACTAAACTAAATTGGGAGGGTCTAGCTAGGACTAAACTAAATGGGGAGGGTCTAGCTAGGACTAAACTAACTAAATGGGGAGGGTTTAGCTAGGACTGAGCTAACTAAATGGGGAGGGTCTAGCTAAAACTAAACTAACTAAATGGGGAGGGTCTAGCTAGGACTGAACTAACTAAATGGGGAGGGTCTAGCTAGGACTGAACTAACTAAATGGGGAGGGTCTAGCTAGGACTGAACTAACTAAATGGGGAGGATATAGCTAGGACTGAACTAACTAAATGGGGAGGGTCTAGCTAGGACTGAACTAACTAAATGGGGAGGGTCTAGCTAGGACTGAACTAACTAAATGGGGAGGGTCTAGCTAGGACTGAACTAACTAAATGGGGAGGGTCTAGCTAGGACTGAACTAACTAAATGGGGAGGGTCTAGCTAGGACTGAAATAACTAAATGGGGAGGGTCTAGCTAGAACTAAACTAAATGGGGAGGGTCTAGCTAGAACTAAACTAAATGGGCAGGGTCTAGCTAGGACTAAACTAACTAAATGGGGAGGGTTTAGCTAGGACTGAGCTAACTAAATGGGGAGGGTCTAGCCAAAACTAAACTAACTAAATGGGGATGGTCTAGCTAGGACTGAGCTAACTAAATGGGGAGGGTCTAGTGAGGACTAAACTAAATGGGGAAGGTCTAGCTAGGACTGAACTAACTAAATGGGGAGGATCTAGCTAGGACAGAAACAACTAAGTGGGGAGGGGCTAGCTAGGATTGAAACAACTAAATGGGGAGGGTCTAGCTAGGACTGAAACAACTAGCGTTAAACAGGAGGGGAGGACAGAGGAAAATATCAAATCACGTAAACAGGTTGTAGTAGCCCAAAACCTCCACTAGATGCCAGTATACTACAGAAAAATGATAACCTGATGCAGTTCAATAAAACACAGAAGGAGCCCATAAAAGGGGGCAGACTAGCCCCAGACATTGTTATTCCCATTTTGCATAGAGTGGGGAGGTGCTATGTCCTCTGCAAGGTTTTGTGTTTTATTGCTGTCTATATGTCTGTTGGAGATTTTCCCCCTGAGTTCCTCTTCTGCCAAAATTCTGCCACTGCCGCCATTGAGAGGTACGGTCACTATTTTACAGCTTGTCCATTAGACCCTATGATTACCGTTTTAGGCCCTGATGAAGGGGGATTCTGGCCCCTGAAACGCATTGCCTCTCTCTTTACCATTTGTGATCATTGTAACATCTTTTGGACTCCCAATATGGATGTTTGGCACTACTTCTGGTACAGCTGCACATGGATTCTTAAAATTTGACGGCCCCTTTCTTTTTAGGGTGCCCCCCCCCCCGTTTTGTGGAGAACTGCCAGGGCCAAACCCAAGCCATCGGGCTCAAACTGAAGGGTTGTGTCTCAGTGCTGAAGGCTGGGAGTCCAGCGCTTCACTACTCTTCTTAGGAAGTTCTTTTTCCCAATGGAGCTACACTTTAAGCGCAGGGCCACCATTGTGATGCCGCCCCGGGGGGGGGGGGGCTGGTTTTTGACACTCTGCACTCACAGTATGTCCTCAGTCTTATGAATTGAAAGAAGACTGAGGGCATCTTGTGGTGGAGAAAAGGTACTGCTGGGGAAGCTCTAGATTGAAGCTGAGTATTGCAGTCAAAGCCGATTTTGTTTTGTTTTTAACCTCCAGGGCCCAGAGTTGGGAAAGTCTTCCATTCTTTTGCCCTAGTGAAGACTGAGGGCATCTTGTGGTGGAGAAGAGGTACTGCAGGGATGTCTCTGGACTACAGGTGAATATTGCAGCCAGAGCTGGTTTTTCTTTTTTTTTTTTACCCCCCAAGGGGGTATAGCTGGGTTTTAAAGTGTTGTATTATTTTGCCCCAGTGAAGACGGAGGGCATCATGAGTTGGGGAAGAGGTACTGCAGGGACAGATCCAGATTGAAGGTGTGTATTTTTTAAACCTCCAGGAGGGCTAGAGTCAGGGGCGGACTGGCACCTCATGGGGCCCCCGGGCAATAGGAGATCATGGGGCCCCTGTGTCCTTGGCCAAACTCAAAAAAGCCTATAGAAAAGGGACCAGGGGCATCTCATGGGGCCCCCTACTAACCCTGGGCCCTTGGGCAGTGCCTTGGGCAAATGGTCAGTCTGCCCCTGGTAGAGTTGGGTTCTACAATGTTCAGTTCTTTTGCCCTTGTCAATTATGAGGGCATCTTGTGGTGGAGAAGAGGTACTGCAGGGACAGCTCCTGAATGAAGGTGAATACTGCAGTCAAAACTGCTTTTTTAACCTCCAGGGGAGCCAGAGTTGGGCTTTTAAATGATATTAAAGGTTCAACTTTTTTTTTTTTCTAAATTACAAACATGTTATACTTACCTGTGGCTCTGCATAGAGCAGCTCAGATCCTTCTCTTCTAGGAACCCCTGCCAACACTCTTGGCTCACCCCTTTTGACCAGTGCCTCCAATAGCAAGATGCTTGCTATGAGGGTACTGGTGCATGCTCGCTCCTGAGCCCTGTTCTATGCGCTTGTTAAGTCACTGACATTCACATTCATTAGATGTGATTTCAGGTGCGATTTCAATTTGCAAATCACACCTGAAATTGCACCGATATGACCGGGCACTTACTTTTTCTACAGTTTGTTGCAATTTCACATATATACACTATATTGCCAAAAGGATTGGCCCCGCCCTCCAAATCATGGGATTCAGGTGTTCCAATCCCCTCCATGGCCATAGGTGTATGAAATCATTACCTAGGCATGCAGACTGCTTCTACAAACATTGGTGAAAGAATGGGTCGCTCTCAGGAGCTCAGTGACTCCAAGCGTGGTCCTGTGATAGGTGGTCACCTGTGCAATAAGTCCACCCGTGACATTTCCTGGCTACTAAATATTCCACGCTCAACTGTTAGTGGGATTATAACAAAGTGGAAGCAACTGGGAACAACAGCCACTCAGCCACCAAGTGGTAGGCCACGTCACATGACAGGGCGGGGTCAGTGCATGCTGAAGCGCACAGTGCGCAGAAGTCGCCAACTGTCTGCAGAGTCAATAGCTAAAGACCTCCAAACTTGGTGTGGCCTTCAGATGAGCCCAACAACAGTGTGTAGAGAGCTTCATGTCTCCTTGTCAGGAGAACAGTACTTGCCTGACTGCATTGTGCCAAGTGTAAAGTTTGGTGGAGGGGGGATTATGGTGTGGGGTTGTTTTTCAGGGGTTGGGCTTGGCCCCCTAGTTCCAGTGAAGGGAACTCTTAAGGCGACATTTTGGACAATTTCATGCTCCCAACTTTGTGGGAAGAGTTTGGGGATGGCCCCTTCCTGTTCCAACATGACTGCGCACCAGTGCACAAAGCAAGGTCCATAAAGACATGGAGGAGCCAGTTTGGGGTGGAGGAACTTGACTGACCTGCACAGAGTCCTGACCTCACCCCCATAGAACACCTTTGGGATGAATTAGAGCGGAGACTGCGAGCCAGGCCTCCTCCCCCGACATCAGTGCCTGACCTGACAAATGTGCTTCTGGAAGAATGGTCCAACCTTCCCATAGACACCCTCCTAAACCTTGTGGACGGCCTTCCCAGAAGAGTTGAAGCTGTTAAAGCTGCAAAGGGCGGGGCCAACTCAATATTGAACCCTACGGACTAAGACTGGGGGGGCCATTAAAGGTCATGTGCGTGGAAAGGCAGGCGGCCCAATACGTTTTGGCAATACACTGTAGAATACAATGGAAATCTCAATGCAAGTTGCAAGAAATCATTGAAAATCTTCACAAGTTGCAATAAAGTCTTCAGAAATCGCATCTGAAGTGGAGCTGAAATCACACACAAATCGTGCGATTTTAAATCACAGCGGCGTGACCGGTGACTTAATGTGTTCCATTCTTTTTTTTAATGTGTATTTTAGACCAAGTCATCACATTATTATTATTATTATACAGGATTTATATAGCGCCAACAGTTTGCGCAGCGCCAACATCTGTGATACCGTGACATAGATCTTTCTTAGGCTAGGTTCACATCTCCGCGTCCGTTTTGCGCATGCGCGAGAGCTCATTAATGGACTCCCGTGCCCGTGACACGCAGGGAAGAAGTCCCTGCACTTCTTCAGAAAACACAGCCCGCACGGGAACCTCGGTTCCCAGTACGGTTGCGATTTCCAGTGCTGGTGGTGTGCCATTAGAGTTAATGGCACCCGCCCGCGGGTCCGCATTCCTCTGTGCGGGTGGTGCAGCTGCACAGATTTTTCTGGCACCACGCACGCAGATGTTAACCTAGCCTTATGCAGGCCATAGACGGGTCGAAAATCGGCCTATTTTTCAGCCGAAAAAAAATCAGCCGATTTTAGCACTGTTAATGGGTTAATTGGTCGGCCATTTTTCGGCACATTTTTTTTATCGGTGAAGTTGGAAAAAATCGGCCGATTTTCCCGGCAATAATGGGTAAATCGGCCAATCTATTTACCGATAAAAAATCTGCGCATGAGCCGTGACCTGCAAGAAGAAGAAAAAGAAGAAGAAGAATTCCAGTCCGCTATTATATTTGACATGAAAAAGTATTGCGGTTGCAACAATGTATCTATTTGTATCCGAATAAAAACATCTGTATCCCAAATGGATAAAAATGGATACAAATGGATACAAATAGATACATTGTTGCAACCGCAAGACTTTTTCATGTCAATTATAATAGCGGAGCTCTCTGCAGGGACAGAAGTAATTAAATGCTGGCAGTAGACGGGACGAAAATCGGCCGATTTTTTTTTTTCTTTTACCATTGGTGGTAACATCGGCCTATTGGACGACTAATTTTTTTTTTTTTTTTTTTAAAATGGCCGGTTTTTGACCCATCTATGGCCTGCATTACTGACTGTGCCGTTAATAACAAATTTTGTTTTAGCACTCAGCAGTCAGAGGGTTAAACGCCGGCCTCCTGCTCGACCCCGGGAGAGAGATTGTGAAAGCATGGAAGTATTAGCACCAAGCATGCACATCCCTCCCCGCACTACCGACAAAACGGTCTTTTATTTCCCCGTGACAGCATCTGCCGAGCAATCTGCGATCAGACAGCGACTATTTATTTATTGTCAATGAGATTTCTGCTTGTATTGTATTTACATAAAACATTGAAACAATTATAATTATTACAGCTTTTGTGATCCAGACCTCCTGGCAGAGCATTGTGTTGTCTTCATTGGAATTTGACGAGTTCCGTTTTGAGAGGATTGCTCGGGATATAAAAAAAAAATTATTGCCAAAAAAAAAAAAGCAGGAATGCTGCATGGAAATGCTTCGGGAACATTACCATTCACATAGAACTCGCAATGACAATTCACAGATAGAATGCATTTTGTTGGTGGATATTTATCTTCGTATCTGTAGGTACGCTGCATGGTTCTCTGCCGGGGCCGTAGTAGGATTGCCTGCTGTAGTGGGGTCGCCCGCCGTAGTGGAATCGCCCACCGTAGTGGGATTGCCTGCCATAGTGGGGTCGTCTGCTGTAGTGGGATAGTCTGCCGCAGGGGCGGACTGACAACTCATGGGGCCCCCGGGCAATAGGGGATCATGGGGCCCCTGTGTCCTTGCCCAAACTCAAAAGAGCCTATGAAAAAGGTACCAGGGGCATCTCATGGGGCCCGCTACTGACCCCGAGCCCTCGGGCAGTACCTAAGTTTCCAAATGGTCAGTCCACCCCTGGTCTGCCATGGTGGGATTGTCTGCCGTAGTGGGGTCGTCCGCCATAGTGGGATCGTCCGCCGTAGTGGGATCGCCCGCCGTAGTGGGGTCGTCCGCCGTGATAGGATCGTCCGCCGTAATGGGATCGGCCGCCGTAGTGGGATCGTCTCTCGTAGTGGGATCGTCCGCCGTGATAGGATCGTCCGCCGTAGTGGGATCGGCCGCCGTGGTGGGATCGTCTCTCGTAGTGGGGTCGTCCGCCGTGATAGGATCGTCCGCCGTAGTGGGATCGGCCGCCGTGGTGGGATCGTCTCTCGTAGTGGGATCGTCCGCCGTAGTGGGATCGTCCGCCGTAGTGGGATCGTCTCCCGTAGTGGAATCGTCCGCCGTAGTGGGGTTGTCCGCCGTGGTAGGATCGGCCGCTGTAGTGGGATCGGCCGCCGTAGTGGGGTTGTCCGCCATGGTAGGATCGTCCGCCGTAGTGGGATCGTCCGCCGTAGTGGGAACGTCTCCCGTAGTGGGATTGTCCGCCGTAGTGGGATCGCCTGCCGTAGTGGGATCGTCTCCCGTAGTGGGATCGTCTCCCGTAGTGGGATCGTCCGCTGTAGTGGGATCGTCTCCCGTAGTGGGATCGTCCGTTGTAGTGGGATCGTCTCCCGTAGTGGGATCGTCCGCTGTAGTGGGATCGTCTCCCGTAGTGGGATCATCCGCCGTAGTGGGGTCGTCTGCTGTAGTGGGGTCGTCTGCCGTAGTGGGATCGTCCACCGTGGTAGGATCGTCCGCCGTAGTGGGATCGTCTCCCATAGTGGGGTCGCCCACCATAGTGGGATCGTGCGCTGTAGTGGAATCGTCCGCCGTAGTGGGATCGTCCGCCGTAGTGGGGTTGCCCGCCGTACTGGGATTGTCTCCCGTAGTGGGGTTGCCCGCCGTAGTGGGGTCGTCTCCCATAGTGGGATTGCACGCCGTAGTGGGATCGCCTGCTCTAGTGAGATCGCCTGCCGTAGTGGGGTCGTCTGCCATAGTGGGATTGCCCACCGTAGTGGGGTCGTCCGCCATAGTGGGGTCATCTGCCGTAGAGGGGTCGTCCGCCATAGTGGGATTGTCCGCCGTAGTGGGATTGCCCGCCGTAGTGGGATCGTCTGGAAATGCTGCGGCTCCATCACAATAGCTGCATGGAGTTTGTCTGTTTATGCAGATTTTCTACCAGTGATTTCCGATTTGCTAGTTGTTTTGTGTTTGTTAGTTTGTAGGGTTGTGGTAAGTAGAGATGACGGAACAATTTGTTTTGCTTCATTTCGGATGCACTTGTTTAGTTAAAGCGGAGTTTCAGCCCCCGCCACCTCCCAAAGAAAAAAACTAAAAGTCAGCAGCTACAATGACTGAGATTTCTGACTTATAATAGTAGGGCACTTACCTGTCCCAGGGTCCAGCAGCATCCTCACCCCGAGCCGATGCTTCAGTCAGCTGTTGGAGTGCTGGCGCTGCCATCTTGGCTAAGGCTTCACCGCCGGTTTCCTACGGCGCATGCGCGAAGCACACTGCGGTCCTCTGCAACCTTGGAAGAGGGCTGCGGGGGGTGCCGAACGTCCAGCGAACTCAGCCAGAAGAGGAAGCGGGTACCTGCACCCCCCTCACCCAAAAGGTGTCGAATGTGGCAGCAGCGGGAGGGGGGAGGGAGGAGGCAGAAAAGCGGAACTTCCGCTTTTGGGTGGAACTCCGCTTTAATGATTTCCTTTTGTCATATTCGTTATGTTAGAAGGATTCATTTTTGGAATTCATTCCATATATTCGTTCTTTTCTAATCAATTATAAATTCGAATTTCAGAAGACCGGTACGGTATATTTATTCTATTCTATTATTTTCTATGCTATTAAATTCCTTTACTTTCTATTTTATTCTACTGTATTCTGTTATTCTTTTTTATATTCTATTCTCTTCTATTCTTTTCTGTGCTATTCTATTCTGTTTTATTCTTGTCTATTATTTTCTATTCTATTCCTTTATTTTCTATTTTGTTCTGTTTTATTCTATTATTTTCTGTTCTATTCTGCTCAATTCTATTCTTTTATAGTCTGTTCTGTTTTATTCTAGTCTATTCTTTTATATTCTATTATTTTCCATTTTATTCTCTTATATTCTATTCTGTTTTCTTCTAGGCCATTTTTTTCTAATCTGTTTTTATTTTCTATTCTATTATTTCTATTCTATTCCTTTAGTTTCTAATTTATTCTGTTCTGTATCATTCTATTATTTTCTGTTCTATTCTGCTCAATTCTATTCTTTTATAATCTGTTCTATTTTGTTCTAGTCTATTCTTTTATATTCTATTCTTTTCCATTCTATTCTCTTATATTCTGTTCTGTTTTATTCTAGGCCATTCTTTTCTATTCTGTTTTTATTTTATTTTCTATTCTATTCTTTCTATTATATTCCTTTAGTTTCTATTTTATTCTGTTCTGTTTTATTCTAGTCTATTCTTTTCTATTCTATACTTTTCTATTCCTTTATTTTTTATTTTATTGAGCTTACACACAGGTCTCTCTCCTGTCAGCAAGGACATGCTGCTGTGTATGTCTCTGCACAGCATGTCTCCTTAGTAAAACACGCACAGCACACAGTTAACCTTTTGATTGCCCAAGTTAACCCATTCCTGTCAAGTGTCATAGCAATCTCCGAGTGCCGACCGGGACTCGGTGATTGACATCCCTATCCGCCAATTGCAGTGCGGGTAGGGCGGTGTGTGCTCCCCTTACCAGGAAATGCAAATCACGTATATATACTTGATTTTGTGCAGCCCTGCTGCTCTGTGGCAGTACTTCTACTATAGCGCGGAGGGCTAAGCGGTTAATTTCCATGGGCTGCCCTATGTGCAAGAAACCCACAAATAATGGTGTTAGAAAACGCACAATTTCCATGTGTTCCTGCACCCCACCTGCTGGGATCGATGATATTAAAGGTGAAAAGCTTCATTTCAGGAGAGGGCATTGTCGGTCGATTTTCTGTGTAGCCGACCAGATATTTTGCTGAAAGTCCAGTTTTGATTGGATAACATTCCTCCAGTTTACGAGTTGTTGGTGTCGCCCGGCCTGGGTCTACCATTCCTTCTTCCTGCTGACTCGGCCATAAAGCATGGTGTGTTCTGCAGAAATTCGGTGCTTCCACCATCTGGACTCAGGTCCCCCCCGGCCTCCTCTGGTATCAGTGATGCAACATTATTCATATTACAAGATGAGGGCAGCCTGTTAATTGCCGCCGGTAAGGACATCCCATGTCAACATTTTTATTTTTGTCTCAGAACATGCTGCTCATTGAAAGAGGCAACTGCCAGCTCAGACAACAGACGCCTCTCGCTTCTCATTGAAAGGGGAGTGTGATTCCAGCGATCTCCAATTCTTCATTTCCCCACAATGACACCATATTCTCTGGGTCAGCCGTAGTCACTGCGTTCTTAACTCTTGCCTCTCTTCCTATTCGACCATGATACCACGGTAGTGTCTGCCTCTTGGCCACATTGGACACAATCTTTTCTGTTTTTTTTTTTTTTTGGCTCCCCATAGTTAATGTTTTATAAATCTGATCTCTTAAAGGGTCCAACTCCCCCTACAGACCCAATATATAGGGTCTAACATGAAACAAAGTCACATTCCCTCAATCCCCCCATACACATACTTTTACCTGAATCACATGGTTCTTTTCCCCGTATCATCCTGTATTCTTTTGAATTTGTTTCAACTGTGCATGGCTGTACCCATAGAGCCGCATCATCTATTCAGAAATCCAATCACAGCGATCTGTAAATGGAAGACTACAAGTCCCATCTGCCACCGCAGCAGATATACTCATAGATCTCAATGGAGCACCAGTGAGATGACATCACCGCACTCATAGTCCATTGATTACTTCCCCCAGCCCCATAACAGGAGGTTCGGACCTCCATATGGACAAGAGGCCAGAGGAATTGTCTGCAGCAGTGTGTGCATTGCACCCTCGAAGCACCAGTCGCTGTTGCATTGCCCCATAGGCAAGATCGGCTACTTGCACCCCCCCCACTCAAAATAGATAAAGCTTTACTTGCAGTTCTACTTCACCCCTCCTAGCACACATCCTCTTTCCCCTCAAATTTTGCACCCTAGCACAAATCCTCTCCCCCAAATCCCTCCTCCTAGCACAACCCTCTCCAAATTACCCTTTCCTGCACAAATCCTTCCTCTCCACCCAAATCCCCCCTCCTAGCACACACCCTCCCAATCCCCCCTCTTAGCACGATTCCCCCCCCAACACAAATTCCCCCCTCAACTGGAGGGGGAACTGGAGAAAGTACAGAGAAGGGCAACCAAACTGATAAGAGGCATGGAGGAGCTCAGCTATGAGGAAAGATTAGAGGAACGGAATTTATTCTCTCTTGAGAAGAGGAGATAAAGGGGGATATGATCTCCATGTATAATACATAAGGGGGGGATATGATCTCCATGTATAATACATAAGGGGGGGGATATGATCACCATGTACAATACATAAGGGGGGGATGTGATCTCCATGTATAATACATAAGGGGGATATGATCTCCATGTATAATACATAAGGGGGGATATGATCTCCATGTATAATACATAAGGGGGGGATATGATCTCCATGTATAATACATGAGGGGGGATATGATCTCCATGTATAATACATAAGGGGGGGATATGATCTTCATGTATAATACATAAGGGGGGATATGATCACCATGTATAATACATAAGAGGGGATATGATCTCCATGTATAATACAAAAGGGGGATATGATCTGCATGTATAATACATAATGGGGGATATGATCACCATGTTTAATACATAAGGGGGGGGGGGTAATATGATCAACATGTATAATACATAAGGGAGGGGGGATATGATCAATATGTATAATACATAAGGGAGGGGGGATATGATCAACATGTATAATACATAAGGGGGGATATGATCTCCATGTATAATACATAAGGGGGGATATGATATCCATGTATAATACATAAGGGGGGATATGATCTCCATGTATAATACATAATGGGGGATATGATCTCCATGTATAATATGTAAGGGGGGATATGATCTCCATGTATAATACATAAGGGGGGATATGATCTCCATGTATAATACATAAGGGGGGATATGATATCCATGTATAATACATAAGGGGGGATATGATCTCCATGTATAATACATAAGGGAGGGGGGATATGATCAGCATGTATAATACATAAGGGGGGATATGATCTCCATGTATAATACATAAGGGGGGATATGATCTCCATGTATAATACATAAGGGGGGATATGATATCCATGTATAATACATAAGGGGGGATATGATCTCCATGTATAATACATAAGAGAGGGGGGATATGATCAACATGTATAATACATAAGGGGGGATATGATCTCCATGTATAATACATAAGGGGGGATATGATCTCCATGTATAATACATAAGGGGGGATATGATCTCCATGTATAATACATAAAGGGGGATATGATCTCCATGTATAATACATAAGGGAGGGGGGATATGATCAACATGTATAATACATAATGGGGGATATGATCTCCATGTATAATACATAATGGGGGATATGATCTCCATGTATAATACATAAGGGGGGGATATGATCTCCATGTATAATACATAAGGAGGGATATGATCTCCATGTATAATACATAAGGGGGGATATGATCTCCATATATAATACATAAGGGGGGATATGATCTCCATGTATAATACATAAGGGGGGATATGATCTCCATGTATAATACATAAGGGGGATATGATCTCCATGTATAATACATAAGGGGGGATATGATCTCCATGTATAATACATAAGGGGGGATATGATCTCCATGTATAATACATAAGGGGGGATATGATCTCCATGTATAATACATGAGGGGGGATATGATCTCCATGTATAATACATAAGGGGGGATATGATCACCGTGTATAATACATAAGGGGGGATATGATCTCCATGTATAATACATAAGGGGGGATATGATCTCCATGTATAATACATAAGGGGGGATATGATCTCCATGCATAATACATGAGGGGGGATATGATCTCCATGTATAATACATAAGGGGGGATATGATCTCCATGTATAATACATATGGGGGGATATGATCATCATGTATAATACATAAGGGGGGATATGATCTCCATGTATAATACATAAGGGGGGATATGATCTCCATGTATAATACATAAGGAGGGATATGTTCTCCATGTATAATACATAAGGGGGGGATATTATCTCCATGTATAATACAGAAGGGGGGATATTATCTCCATGTATAGTACATAACGGGGGGATATTATCTCCATGTATAATACATAAAGGGGATATGATCTCCATGTATAATACATAAGGGGGGATATGATCTCCATGTATAATACATAAGGGGGGATATGATCTCCATGTATAATACATAATGGGGGATATGATCTCCATGTATAATACATAAGGGGGGATATGATCTCCATGTATAATACATAAGGGGGGATATGATCTCCATGTATAATACATAAGGGGGATATGATCTCCATGTATAATACATAAGGGGGGATATGATCTCCATGTATAATACATGAGGGGGGATATGATCTCCATGTATAATACATAAGGGGGGATATGATCACCGTGTATAATACATAAGGGGGGATATGATCTCCATGTATAATACATAAGGGGGGATATGATCTCCATGTATAATACATAAGGGGGGATATGATCTCCATGCATAATACATGAGGGGGGATATGATCTCCATGTATAATACATAAGGGGGGATATGATCTCCATGTATAATACATATGGGGGGATATGATCATCATGTATAATACATAAGGGGGGATATGATCTCCATGTATAATACATAAGGGGGGATATGATCTCCATGTATAATACATAAGGGGGGATATGTTCTCCATGTATAATACATAAGGGGGGGATATTATCTCCATGTATAATACAGAAGGGGGGATATTATCTCCATGTATAGTACATAACGGGGGGATATTATCTCCATGTATAATACATAAAGGGGATATGATCTCCATGTATAATACATAAGGGGGGATATGATCTCCATGTATAATACATAAGGGGGGATATGATCTCCATGTATAATACATAATGGGGGATATGATCTCCATGTATAATACATAAGGGGGGATATGATCTCCATGTATAATACATAAGGGGGGATATGATCTCCATGTATAATACATAAGGGGGATATGATCTCCATGTATAATACATAAGGGGGGATATGATCTCCATGCATAATACATGAGGGGGGATATGATCTCCATGTATAATACATAAGGGGGGATATGATCTCCATGTATAATACATATGGGGGGATATGATCATCATGTATAATACATAAGGGGGATATGATCTCCATGTATAATACATAAGGGGGGATATGATCTCCATGTATAATACATAAGGGGGGATATGTTCTCCATGTATAATACATAAGGGGGGGTATGATCTCCATGTATAGTACATAAGGGGGGATATGATCTCCATGTATAATACATAAGGGGGGATATGATCACCATGTATAATACATAAGGGGGGATATGATCTCCATGTATAATACATAAGGGGGAT
This sequence comes from Staurois parvus, assembly GCF_062004578.1. Taxonomy (NCBI): domain Eukaryota; kingdom Metazoa; phylum Chordata; class Amphibia; order Anura; family Ranidae; genus Staurois; species Staurois parvus. Next base: position 1,069,357 of record NW_028318918.1, read on the forward strand.
ATGATCTCCATGTATAATACATAAGGGGGGGATATGATCTCCATGTATAATACATAAGGGGGGATATGATCACCATGTATAATACATAAGGGGGGATATGATCAACATGTATAATACATAAGAGGGATATGATCAACATGTATAATACATAAGAGGGATATGATCTCCATGTATGATACATCAGTGAACTCTGTGTAGAGCTATTCACTTTGAGGTCATCACAGAGGACAAGGGGGCGCTCTTTACGTCTGGAGGAAAATAAATGTAGTCTCCAAATACGGAAAGGTTTCTTCACAGTGAGAGCTGTGAAAATGTGGAATAGACTCCCTCAAAAGTTGGTTGTGGCCAGCTCCGTCGATTGCATTAAAATTCTGGATTCCTTCTTGGATACACAGAATATAACTGGATATAACATTTATAGGTAACGTTGATCCAGGGAATATCCGATTGCCTCTCGGGGGATCAGGAAGGAATTTTTTTCCCTGCAGGAGCAAATTGGATCATGCTTTGCTGTTTTTTTTCCTTCCTCTGGATCAACTGTGGGTATAAAATTATAACTTTTTCTTTTAATTTTTAAAAAAATTTTTTTTTTTTAATTGGATGGATTTTTGTCTTTTTTCAGCCAGGCTAACTATGTAACTATGTAACAGTTCAATACAAGAGGATGAGGAGGGCCCTGCTCCTTGGAGCTTACAATCTAAGAAGTATCTATCTTTGTATTGTATAATATATGTAACAGTTTTGCTGCAATAGCATACATTGTTTCTTGGTTGGTTTGATGTTACATTTATCAAGGTCTGGCTGGACGTATAATACAATATAGTAAAATGGATGTATGTGCAGTAAGATGCGATCTGACAAGGTGTGCGGTTCTGTATTCTGCTGTGTCGTGCGTTGGTTCAGCAAAAGAGTTCTTTGAAGGAACAGGTGTCAGGAGCAATGGTCGAGAAGTATTGTTCTCCAAGGGGGACTAATTACTAGCACTGTTCACCAGCATATGGCATCTTACACGTCTGGCGGGGGTAATACACAGCAGCAACCAAATGGAGCATAGGATTGCTTGGCACGGGACTGAAAAGGAACGATTTGCACATTGCTATCGTTCTCTTTAAGAAACAATGAGAACAGCAACTTTAGGAAAATGTTTAGAAATGGCATTTTGTTTATCTAGGTATTTCTTGCTTAAAGTGTTACTAAACCCCGGGCCTTGCATTCACTATATCCCGTCTCCCCGGACCCTGCATTCACTATATCCGCTCTCCCCGGACCCTGCATTCACTATATCTGCTCTCCCCGGACCCCGCATTCACTATATCTGCTCTCCCTGGGCCCTGCATTCACTATATCTGCTCTCCCCGGACCCTGCATTCACTATATCCGCTCTCCCTGGACCCTGCATTCACTATATCTGATCTCCCCGGACCCTGCATTCACTATATCTGATCTCCCCGGACCCTGCATTCACTATATCTGATCTCCCCGGACCCTGCATTCACTATATCTGATCTCCCACAGTACACAGGAAATGCAATTAGTTTAGTAAATATAAACTGCTAAATACCTTTTCTCATCAGCAGTATATAGCAGTCTTGTGACTTCTATCAGTTTCCAGCAGAGCACTAGCTAAAGCTTATAGGAGGAGTATTCTTTCTGCTCTAGGAGGATGCAGAACCCCTGACCTCTGTCTGACCTGTGCTGATCACATGCACTCTCCCAAGAAAAAAGAAAAAAAACCTCTCTAGCAATACACACCAAACTGGTCATGTGCAAAATGCCTACCATTCAGTCTGTCTTATCAAAAGATAAGAGGTGGCAGCTTAAACAAGGAGAGGAACAGAGCAATCAGGAACAAATGGCCTTTTGACACAATGCAGAGGATTAACCCCTTAGGTTCCACAGTGAACTTTACTGCATATACAGCCTGATTTTACTGCTGTGGGTTTAGTAACACTTTCAGGCGATTGTAGCTGTTCTGGTGCACTTACACAGTTGAGTACTGTCCATGATACATTTTTTTTATTTGCACTGACAGTTACATTTTCTGGACAAAACTTCGGAGTGGAACCCTTCTTCTAAGAGCTCTTGCACAGTGCTTGTTTCCCTCTGAAAAGCAATCCACCACGGTATAGCATGGGCTGCCAGTGGGATTTTCTATTAAAATACCTCAACCTTGAGCCAAGCATTTGGCTAGTGGTTGTGGCACGCTCTCATTGATCTCAACGGGCGGGTGTGACAGGCGGTGCCACCTGTCAAACCCTGCAGGATGAATTCAAATTGCCATGGGCACAGCATGTGTGCAGCCCCATCCAGCAATATTGTTAGAATTTTGGTGGGCAGCCAGGAGGGCTGCCGCTCAGCCGCTTGTTTTTACCGCTCATGTGAAAGAGCTCCAAGGTCCAAACAGGTGTTTCTACTTTGCTTATAGGTGAAGGTACTTAAAGTGATACTAAAGGTACATTTTTAAAAAAATTAACAAATATGTTATATTTACCTGCTCTGTGTAATGGTTTTGCACAGAGCAGCCCCAACCCTCCTCTTCTAAAGTCCCCCACTGGTGCTTCTGGCTCCTCCTTTCTGCTGAGTGCTCCCGTAGCAAGTTGCTTGTTATGGGGGCACTCACGCGTGCTCACTCCCAAGCCAGCTCTGTGTGTCCATTGACATACAGAGCGTGGCTCAGCCCTGCCTCCTGCTCCCTCCTCACTGGCTGTGGTTGACAGCAGTGGGAGTCAATGGCTCCAGTTGCTGTCTTTGAGCCAATGAGGAGGGAGAGAGCAGAGAGAGTTGGATCACAATAGGGCTTCGTTCATTAGGAGTCTGGGGGAGTGCACACAGAAGGTGAAGAATACATGGAGATAAATAAAACCCTCAACCAGGTGCGGACTGACAACTCATGGGGCCCCCAGGCAATAGGGGATCATGGGGCCCCTGTGTCCTTGCCCAAACTCAAAAAAGCCTATGAAAAAGGTACCAGGGATATCTCATGGGGCCCCCTACTGACCCAGGGCCCTCGGGCAGTGCCCGAGTTTTCAAATGGTCAGTCCACCCCTGCCCTCAACTGTTAGGATCAATTTAGGTTAGCTTAGAGAAGCTCAGGGGCGCATCACCAGGGTGGTTTCTAGCAATACCTAGATGAGACTTCCACTCAGTAGGCAGGTGCGGGGGGTGCGCGCCGCACACCGGGAGACACCCATCGCACGGGGTGACACCTACCGTACAGGGTGACACCGGACCTGCTCCAAGAAGCTAGTTGTAAAGCAAGCCAACAATCCCCGTAGAATGGATCCAATCCATCCTGCAGGGATTGTCGGCTTTCTTTACAACTTACCTTTTCGTGGAGCGGGTCCGGTGTCACCCCATATAGCTTGCATGCCGACGATCACCGCTGCGGATTGGGGAGCATAATGGATCGGACTCCTATCCATTATGCTCAGTACGCAGATCCAATCCATCCTGCGGGGATCGTCAGCATGCAACTTATACGGGGTGACACCAGACCCGCTCCACGAAAAGGTAAGTTGTAAAGAAAGCTGACGATCCCCGCAGGATGGATTGGATCTGCGTATTGAGCATAATGGATAGGAGTCCGATCCATTATGCTCCCCAATCCGCAGCGGTGATCGTCGGCATGCAAGCTATATGGGGTGACACCGGACCCGCTCCACGAAAAGGTAAGTTGTAAAGAAAGCCGACGATCCCTGCAGGATGGATCAGATCTGCGGATTGGGGAGCATAGTGGATCGGAGTCCGTTATGCTCATTCTGCGGGGATCGTCGGAGGGGGTGTCACTAAGTGTTATCACACCAGGTGACACCAACCCTGGGGACACCCTGCTTCCACTGTACCATATCCGTAATTATTACACCATAATAGAGGAACAAATCTGTTTCTCTACACAATAGAATTTTTAGGGTTTATCATGAGATCTCATGATGTACCTCAATAATCCGATATGGTGGAGAAACAGATATGTTTCTCTATCCTGATGTAATGATGACTAGCAGTTCAGGGACTTATGATTGTGGCACAGATGGGGAAAGTCAGTAAAGCCCTAATGAAACTTCTCTGGCAGTCTGGCCCTTTAAAATGGTCTGCGCCAGATTCAGAAATCCCTGCTGCTAATTTTGGCAACTATACCAACATGTGTGGCAGATTCATGGAGTTTTCCATAGTGCCAATGTGACAAATTGGCTCTACTGCTGAACCCAGTTGAAAAATAATTACCTCCAGTTTGTATATAACAAAACTGGAGGTAATTAAGACCAACTGTGAATTGGAGTACAGAGACAGGAAGAGTGCCTGTCCCTGTACACTATGTAGCAGGTGGCATGTTTGCTGCTACTACCTCCTCCCCCCATCACTGGTCGTTAGGGATGCTGTCGGCTTCATAGACAAAAGCTTCCTATCAACCAATGGTGCTGAATGTGGGTGGAGCCTGCTGGAGAAGCTGAGACACTAGTTCCCCATTAGGTCCACTCGTCCCTTGTGAGTGACAGCAAACCGTGGGTGGATTCTGTAGCTAATAGCAGGCTGTCTGTTGACTATAGATCTGCTCACTGTCTGCTGTCAGTCACAAGGGGAGTTTACCTGATGGGGAACTATTGTCTCTGAATCCCCATCAGGCTCCACCCACTTAGCTTTAGAAATCCTCCATCACTGGCCTACTGATGTGATAAAGGAGCTCATTTTCACTGAAGGCAAAGTGTGACTTTCCATGCAATGTGTGTCCCGAGTCTGTCATTGCACTGACGTGGAGGTACAATTCTAAAGAATGTCTATGATGCCCTTAATGAATTCCTCCGAGAGCAGGGGCGGATTGACAACTCATGGGGCCCCCGAGCAATAGGAGATCATGGGGCCCCTGTGTCCTTGCCCAAACTCAAAAAAGCCTATGAAAAAGGTACCAGGGGCAGCTCATGGGGCCCCCTACAAACCCCGGGCCCTCGGGCAGTGCCCGAGTTTCCAAATGGTCAGTCCACCCCTGTCCGAGAGCATTCAAAAACTTAAAACATTAAGATTTTCTTTGTGGTTATGGATGGAGTAGAGAAAGCCTAGGTCCTAGGTCAAGTTTTTTTTGTATCTTTTTGCACATGTTTTCATACAGTCCTATTGAAGTCAATGGGGCCAAAATGCCTCTTCTGCTTCAAAAGTAGCTCATGTATTTTTTGGAGCTTCAAGCATTGATCCACAGGTGCCTGAATTTAAAAGCATGGAATTTGGCTCGTTGAGTGTTTTGGAGCTTTAAGCTTCAAGTTACAAAATGAATCATGTGAATGGGGCTTAGAGAGCATTTCCCTTACTTAAGAGAGATGTTTTCTTATTTCCTGTTGTGGCTACAGGACAAAAAAAAGGACATTCAGGCTTTATTTTTGAACATGTCTGATATTTTACTTCAGAAGCTTCATTGTGATGCAGAAAAATTGAACTGCCACGGGGGAAGTGATTAATATGTTGTAGCAGGGTCCAAGTAGCTAAATCTGTTAGCTGCAGCATCTTATGTGATCCACTTCTGAGACTTGTATTCCCCGGCGTAACTCCAGTACTGAATGTTGGCTTAGCAGAAAGCTTGCGTAATTCCATGATACCTGGAGAGATGGTGAATCTGGCCATGGGTCCTAGAGATACAGGAGCAGAACTAGCAGATGTGGGTATTTGAAACATTGAGCTAAGGACTATGTTCTTCTCACCACACCCTAGTCCTGCCTTGCCCAACCTTCTTACCCCAGAGGAACCCTAGAACTAAATTTCAGGCCTCAGGGAACCCCTGTTAATTTTAATGATTGGGCTTACTGGGAAGAATGGTCCTCAAATTGGTAACCAGTAAGAAGGATGGCAACCAGTAAGAAGGATGGCAACCAGTGAGAGGAATTCCCTGATGCCTGGAGAAATGCTGAATTTGGCCATTTTCTAGAGGTAGATGGAAACATACCTAGTAGATGTGGGTATCTGCAGCACTAAGAAATACCATTGAAATAATTTTCATGCTCCAGGGAACCACTGCTAATTTAATTAATTGGGGTCACTGGGAAAAATGCTCGTCAAATGAGTAACCAGTAAGATGCATATCCTGACACTTGGAGAGATCCTGAACCTGGTCACATGTCGTAGAGATAGATGGGAACATAACTAGCAGATGTTGGTATCTGCAGCACTAAGGTCAGTACGATGTTCTTCTTACCACACCCCAGTCCAGCCTTTCCCAACCTTCTTACCCCAGAGGAACCCTTGAAATAAATTTCAGGCTCCAGAGAACCCCTGTTAATTTTAATGATTGGGCTTACTGGGAAGAATGGTCCTCAAATTGGCAACCAGTAAGAAGGATGGCAACCAGTGAGAGGAATTCCCTGAAGCCTGGAGAAATGCTGAACTTGGCCATGTCCTATAGGTAGTTGGAAACAAACCTAGTAGATTTGGGTATCTGCAGCACTAAGAAATACCATCAAAATAAGTTTCATGCCCCAGGGAACCGCTGATTTAATTCATTGGGGTCACTGGGAAGAATACTCCTCAAATGAGTAACCAGTAAGATGAATATCCTGATACGTGTAGAGTTCCTGAACCTGGTCACGTGTCCTAGAGGTAGATGGGAACATTACTAGCAGATGTAGGTATCTGCAGCACTAAGGTAAGTACTATGTTCTTCTTACCACACCCCAGTCTAGCCTTTCCCTACCTTGTTACCCCAGAGGAGACCTTGAAATACTTTTCAGGCCTCAGGAAGCCCCTACTAATTTAATTAATTGAGGGGGGTGAATAGAATAAAGCTCTTACATACAGTGTAACCATTGAGAAGAATGCCACCCTTTGCAGAGGTAACCAGTAGGAAGAATGCCCCCCCCCCACCTTACAGTGGTAGCCAGAATGTTACACCTGAAGACAGATAGAAAGATAACTGGTATCATGCTGCTGTCTCTGCCAAGTGATCTTGGTCCCAGCAGTCTCTAGGCACGATCAGATAGGGCAATCGGCAAAAGCTCAAGGAACCCCTACAACCTAGACTGTAAGCTCACAGGATCAGGGCCCTCCTATCCCTCTTGTATTGAACTGTATTGTTGCTGTATTGTCTCCCGTTATATTGTAAAGCGCTGAGCAAACTGTTGGCATGATATAAATTCTGTATAATAATATTAATAATACAACCTCTGGGGGAAGCTTAGTGTTCCATAGAATCCTGGTTCAAAGTAGCTGCCTTAGTCCTTCTTTCTTTCCCGGCCAAATTTCGACTTTTCATGTTGTCTGGGTTTTAAAATTAAGGATTTGTTTTACTTCTTTTTTTTCTCCAAAACTTTAAAATGGTACAGTCATTCAAAAACTGAACAAACATGGAGTAGTAGTTGTCTTCCACTTGTGATGTTCCACTTGGCGCGGATTTCGTAGTGATCTCCATCTGCACCTAGTTTACTGACTCTTCTCTGGGAGAACTTGTGACTAATAAACTAGAGAAGCGTCGGAGGTGTTGGTATGGAAAGACTGCCAATTTTCCTGTTGAAGAGGTGTTGGCAGGGAGCAGGAGTCATTTAATACCTGTCTTCAGCTGCTATCTGCAGGCTCATAGTTTAGGGATGTTGGAATACTAGTTTATCCCATGCCATCTGCGTCACTCGCAGTCTCTAGTTTCACCAGCCTGTGCCAGAACAACTACACCAATTCTCCTCTTGCAACACTAACAGTGCACGCACGCTGTCTGGCTCCTCGTTCTATGGCTACTCCTTTAAATATAACTGAAACGTGACTGAGTAAACAGATTTAACACAAGCTCTTACTAATCTACGATGTGACTGACGTGCAGACTGATGGAGAGCTTTGAACTTCTTCACAAGGCTTGAAACAGTTGGACTTTTTTTTTTTCCAAACAGCAGCATAAGAAAAATGGAGGACTTGCCAAAAGACAAAGCAGGTCAAATCCCAAGAGCCAAGTAGCCTATTTCTACAAAAAACGTTTCCAGTTGGTAACTAACTTTTTGAGCAATTTCTTTTGTTGTCAATGGGGTACGTGCAGGGGAGGACTGACAACTCAGGGGGCCCCCGGGCAATAGGGGATCATGGGGTCCCTATGTCCTTGCCCAAACTCAAAAAAGCCTATGAAAAAGGTACCAGGGGCATCTCATGGGGTCCCCTACTGAGCCCGGGCTCTCGGGCAGTGCCCGAGTTTCCAAATGGTCAGTCCGCCCCTGGGTACATGTTCTCCATCTTCATAAAGTTGATATGCTACTTTTTTGCCCTCGGAATATTGCTGTGTTTTTGTTTTGTTTTTTTAATAACATGACCGTTTTGGCTTGCAATCTTTCAGCAGTATTAGTTTTTATCGCACCAGAAAAAGTATTAGTGTATGTACATCGCATACTAGATTATGACAGACTTACCTTAAAACCAAGCCTTCCAGCAGAACACTGTCACCGTTGACAGGGCTACCATCTTCACCTGGTCTTCCTTCTGGGTTCGTGGGCTCAGGCCGTTTGAATGACCGAGCCGCAATGGCACCACTCCCGCATGTGCATAGAAGAGACGGCCGTGCCACAGCATTCTGAAGGGATGGCATACAGTCCCTTTAGATCGCTGTGCTTATGTACCATTGATGTCACCAGCTGCAGAAGTAGTGAATATCTCCCACACAGTGCATGTTTAGGAGACATTCCTTGTACCTACAGGTAAATTTTATTCTACGCATACCTGTAGGTACAAGTGAGCAAGCGGAGTTTACTACCGATTTAATATGCTATTCCAGACTTGTTTTTGATCAATTTTGAGTATCTTATTGTATTGGACAATTGTATTTAGTGCGTTTAATGCCTGACTGTTCTTTCATAGTTTTCTCCTGGACAGTAAATCAATCGACAATATGATTATATATAAAACCATTCAATGTATGGCCACCATAAAATGTAAGATGTGGTCCTAGAAATTGAGGCTTTATCATGCGCTAAGCTCTACAAAGCCTCCAGGACCAAGAACAAGGGTTAAAAAGATCTGAGAAAACAAAAAAAGTTTGTTTCCTCCATATCAGACACAAACCCTGTGGCTCCTTCACCATGTGTAGGTAAAAACCTAGGTCACACATATACCCCATCCCCAATCCTGTTACCCGGTGCCTAGCAATATACAGTATGTATGTCATAATTAGGATGGCTGTACCAAAAGTGGGTATAACATTTTTTATTAATTTACATAGGTTATTGAAATTTCACATGTTGATAGAGTAACTCTTCTTTTTCATTGCAGGTAAATAGTGGATTCCAAGCAGAAGCAACATGCCTTCATTGAGTTCTTGATGGAGGAGGGGTGAAGGCTTTCCGACATCAATAGAAGACCACAGAATGTTTACAGAGATAACACAATTGACGATATTCTTCAATGATAAGACCTTATGGAGATGACACCATTGACAAGACTAACCATTGACAAGACATTACAGAGATGACACCATTGACAAGATTGACTAATGACAAGACATTACGAAGATGACACCACTGACAAGACTGACCAATGACGAGACATTAAGGAGATGACACCACTGACAAAATCAACCAATGAGAAGACATTACGGAGATGACACCATTACCAAGATTGACCAATGACAAGACATTAAGGAGATGACACCATTAACAAGATTGACCAATGACAATACATTACGAAGATGACACCACTGACAAGACTGACCAATGACGAGACATTAAGGAGATGACACCATTGACAAGATCAACCAATGAGAAGACATTATGGAGATGACACCATTAACAAGACTGATGAATGACAAGACATTACGCATATGACACTATTGACAAGATTGGCCAATGACAAGACATTAAGGAGATGATGCCATGGACATGATTGACCAATGACAAGACATTATGGAGAGGTCACCATTGACAAGAGTCACCAATGACAAGACATTACAGAGATGACACCATTGACATGATTGACCAATGACAAGACATTATGAAGATGACACCACTGACAAGATTGACCAATAACGACATTACAGAGATGACACCACTGACAAGAGTCACCAATAACAAGACATTACAAAGATGACACCATTGACAAGATCGACCAATGACAAGACATTATGGAGATGACACCATTGACAAGATCGACCAATGACAAGACATTAAGGAGATGACACCATTGACAAGATCAACCAATGACTAGACATTATGGAGATGACACCATTGACAAGATTGACCAGTGACAAAACATTACGAAGATGACACCACTGGCTAGATCGACCAATGACAAGACATTACAGAGATGACACCATTGACAAGAATTACCAATGACAATACATTACAGAGATGACACCATTGACAAGATTGACCAATGACAAAACATTACGAAGATGACACCACTGGCTAGATCGACCAATGACAAGACATTATGGAGATGAAACCATTGACAAGACTAACCAATGACAAGACATTACGGAGATGACACCATTAACAAGATTGACCAATGACAAGATATTAAGGAGATGACACCATTAACAAGATTGACCAATAAAAAAAAAAAATTACAAGTCACCAATAACAAGACATTATGGAGATGACACTGTTGACAAGAGACACAAAAGACAAGACAATGCTCATCAATGGTGTGTCACCGTGAACATCCTGTTTCCTTCTGTGGATGTTGGACATCCTGCACCCCTCCTTCGTCAAGAACTCAATGTTGGCATGTTGCTTCTGTCTGAAATCCATTATTTATCTGGAATGAAAAAAATAGGAAGAACAGTTTTTAAAGAGGAAGAGTTACTCTACCAACACGTGAAATTTGAACAACCTATGTACTTTAAGTTATTTAAAAAGTTATGCTCCCCCTTGCGTTACTTTCTGTTCTGCCCTCGTATTTCCCTTTCATTGCTTTTTATTAAATTTAAAGGAAGCGGTACAACGTGTGCAATGCTTATATCCGATGCATCATATCTGGTGTGATTATTTGAAGCTGTTTTGTTGGAACATAATGGAACCAAGTCTCAGGCTCAAAGAAGGCTAACGAAGAACGATGGATGTGGCATTGCAGATGCGCACCCTGTTCTGTAGAATACCTCTTCGTATACATGCCTTTAATTGCTCTACTGTCATGGTGTAAAATGCCATGGTGTTCGTATACTTAACCCTGAATAATGAAATACTAACTCCAGACATGGCATAAAGTCTACAAAAAAAAAACCAAAAAAAACCCCCAAACAACAATGCCACGGAGGACAGTTCAGTCGAAAAAAATGTGTGAATTTACCCTTGAACCTGGCAACACGTTAGCAGAATTAAACACTTCTTTGTAAAGCGCCGTGTTTTTTTATTTTTTTTTTATTTTTTTTTTATCCCATGTATTTTATAGGCTGATTCCAACCGTCCAGTTGTCATAGAAACAGCCTCCTCTGAAAAAGGTCACCGGCAAGCAAGTCTGTTTTAGGAACAACTGGCAGAGATTACAAGATTAACTAATATTTCTCTCCTTTATTCAGCGAAAGTAGAATCAAATCAGACTGAACTTTCAGCTCCTCTTCTCTAGCGAGGAGAGAGCGAAAAAAAAAAAAAATCTGTAATCAACGATTTTTTTATTTTTTTTTCCTCTACACCGGTATGTGGTCGTCTGATATGTGAAGCGGTAGCTCTCCCCTCTGCGCGTTTTAGATGACTTTAATTAAACCACACTTAAAGCTGAGAAAAGTGCTGAGAACAGTTAATTGAATAATTTCCCAATGTACTGCTAAAACTCGTAACATGATCTCGGGGATAAAAGATGGCCCACATGGCAAAGTTTGGATGGGTCACTTCAAGCAACACGGGGAAAAATTATGCCTTGTTTGGGTATACTAAAATAGAATGGAAAAAGAATTCGAGACCCCTTAAAAAAAGAAAACAGGAATTACCCAGTTCCTTGAAACTCCCTCCCCTCCCCCATATACAATTTAAGGGGAAGAATGTTGGCATATACAAATATTTATTTGATGCTAAAATCCTCATTGTATCAGACATAATGGCCATTGAGGTGGCCCACAGAATTGCCAAGACTCCAATATGATTGAATGGATATACTATACAGTACATACTGTACACAATCCCCATTTGCAGCACATAGGGTGATGTTCCTAGGAAAATGCTCATAGAGCAGTCCTCACAGGGTAATACCCATAAGGCAATCCTCCTAGGGCAATCTTCATAGAGCAGTCCTCACAGGGCAATACCCATAAGGCGATCTTCACAGGGCAATCCTCATAAGGCAGTCCTCCTAGGGCAATCCTCATAGAGCAGTCCTCACAGGGCAATACCCACAAGGCGATTCTCATAGGGCAATCCTCATAAGGCAGTCCTCATAAGGCAGTCCTCATAGAGCAGTCCTCACAGGGCAATACCCATAAGGCGATCCTCATAGAGCAATCCGCATAAGGCAGTCCTCATAAGGCAGTCCTCCTAGCACAATCCTCATAGAGCAGTCCTCACAGGGCAATACCCATAAGGCGATCCTCATAGGGCAATCCTCATAAGGCAGTCCTCATAAGGTAGTCCTCCTAGGGCAATCCTCATAGAAAAGTCCTCACAGGGCAATACCCATAAGGCAATCCTCATGGGGCAAACCCCATAGGGCAATCCTCATAAGGCAGTCCTCATAGGGCAATACTCATACAACAGTCCTCACAGGGAAATTCCCATAAGGTGATCCTCATAGGCAAACCTCACGGGAGCAATCCACATAGGGCAATCCTCATAAGACAGTCCTCCTAGGGCAATCCTCATAGAGCAGTCCTCACAGGGCAATACCCATAAGGCGATCCTCATAGGGCAATCCGCATAAGGCAGTCCTCATAAGGCAGTCCTCCTAGGGCAATCCTCATAGAGCAGTCCTCACAGGGCAATACCCATAAGGCGATCTTCACAGGGCAGTCCTCATAAGGCAGTCCTCCTAGCGAAATCCTCATAGAGCAGTCCTCACAGGGCAATATCCATAAGGCGATCCTCATAGGGCAATCCTCATAAGGTAGTCCTCCTAGGGCAATCCTCATAGAAAAGTCCTCACAAGGCAATACCCATAAGGCAATCCTCATGGGGCAAACCCCATAGGGCAATCCTCATAAGGCAGTCCTCCTAGGGCAATCCTCATAGAGCATTCTCCATAGAGCAGTCCTCATAGGGCAGGGGTGGGCAACTGCAGCCCTCCAGCTGTTGGTAAACTAAAAGTCCCATCATACCTATGCCTTTGGGAGTCATGCTTGTAACTGTCAGTTTAGCAATGCCTCATGGGACTTGTAGTTCTACAACAGCTGGAGGGCCACAGTTGCCCACCCCTGTCACAGGGGATAAAGCATGCTTGTTATACTCCCTGTGGAACCTAAGGGGTTAATCCTTTGCATTGTGTAAAAACGCTGCTTGATCCTGTCTTCTCTGATCTTCCCCTTCTTCCACTGTCCCCAATCCATCTGCTGATAGTACAGAGCCTTGGGGGCAAGCTGTACATGCTCAGTTTGGTTTGTCACAAGACCGCAATATACTGCTAATGGGAAAAGGTATTTAGCAGTTTATATGTACTAAAATTTTTGCATTTCCATGTTGTGTGTACTGTGGGAGACCAGATATAGTAAATGCAGGGTCCAGGGTTTAGTAACACATTAAGTCAAAGTCAAAAGATTATTGTCCCTTTCCCTTTGGCTTGGCAAAATGATTTTCTTTTGCAAATGTCAACCTAATGAGTCTTCTCATCAAACGGCTTAACCATTCCCCAACTCTATTCCACATCCTCTTGACCTTTCTGCCATTAAACAACGTGCTTCAGACTTGGAAAAAGGAACCCATGTCTTGAGGTTTACAATCCAAGCAAAAACTAACAGACGACATAATGTAGTTGCGGAAAATATTGCTAAAAAAAAAAAAAGGCATCTGGCTGCAGATCAGGAGGAACATGGCATAGTGGTTACAGGATAGCTGAAGTAATATAGAAATGTAAGGCAGGAGATCCCCATAGTCATGCAGTTTTCTGGTCCTGTAAGATAATAGACTATCAATACACCAGACCTAAAGTTAAAAACAGTAAGAGCAACCAACCATTCCTTCTTTTAAAGATGGATTCCAGGTATGAATATTTTTACACAGTTACAATGGTCCAGCTTGGACTATGTACAGTATATACCAGACTTTCTAAACCCTTTCTACACAGAGGAACCCTTGAAATGACTTTTTGGTCTCGGGGAACCCCTGCTAAAAATGACAGTATCTACAGCTCATGATACCTTCGTGCGATGGCCAGTGGGAAGAATGTTCCTTACACTTGTGGTCATTGAGAAGAATTACCCCCTTATAGATAGCTAAAAATATCAATGGTGTCAGCAGGAACCTATCTGAGAGGCAGATATTGCTTGTTGCTCAAGGAACCCTTAGCAACCTCTGGAGGAACCCTGGTTCAGAAACCCTGGTTTATACCATACCTGGCCAATGCCACTAGAAGCTAGAAATCCCTGAAGTAAACACCGATAGTACGCCGCTATTCCAACGATCTCCACTTGATTCCAGGTCCCGTGCTGTGTGGCTAGCCAACTGCATTCTGAAGACAGGTCTGCTGGTCGGCACTGGCACCATATTGCAAAGCGTTCATTGACTGAACAAAGTGGGGATGGAGGGCGGTGAAGTCACCGCTCAGCACAGGACTCAAGTGGAGATCACTGGAGTAGTGTCTAGTTCAGTGATTTCCAGGTTCTAGTGACATCGGCCAGGTATGGTATATACCAGGGTTTCTCAACCAGGGTTCCTCCAGAGGTTGCTAAGGGTTCCTTGAGCAACAAGCAATATCTGCCTCTCAGATAGGTTCCTGCTGACACCATTGATTGCTCAAGGAACCCTTAGCAACTTCTGGAGGAACCCTGGTTGAGAAACCCTGGTATATACCATACCTGGCCGATGCCCCCAGAAGCTGGAAATCACTGAAGTAGACACTACTCCAGTGATCTCCACTTGCTTCTGAGTCCTGTGCTGAGTGGTGACTTCACCGCCCTCCATCCCCACTTTGTTCTGTCAGTGAACGCTTTGTAATATGGTTCCAGTGTTGACCAGCAGACCTGTGTTCAGAATGCAGTTGGCCAGCCACACAGCACGGGACCTGGAAACAAGTGGAGATCGTTGTAATAGCGGCGTACTATCGGTGTCTACTTCAGGGATTTCCAGCTTCCAGGTCCATCGGCCAGGTATAATATATACATAGTTACATTAGACCAGTGTTTCTCAACTCCAGTCCTCATGGACCCCCAACAGGTAATGTTTTCAGGATTTCCCTCAGATGAAACAGCTGTGGTAATTACTAAGGCAGTGAAACTGATCAAATCACCCGTGCAAAATAATGGAAATTCTGAAAACATGGCCTGTTGGGGGTCCATGAGGACTGGAATTGAGAAACACTGCATTAGACCAAGGTGGAGCAATGTACCTGTAACCATGTATAAAATTTCCATACCTGGAATTCATCTTGAAATTGTTGGGGGAATTCCTCCCCAGGGAGGTGGGGAAGGCCTCTGGTTGGTGTTGGTGCCCAAGGTGCATGTCCCATAAAGAAAGCAAAAGAGGTCAGTAGAGAAAACTGCAGGCATTTAAAGACAAACAGGAGTGGCAAAAGTTAAACTTCTGAATTTTGGAATTTCCAATGAATATTGGGAAATTTTCTGATGTGTATGACACCAAATGGAAAGCAATCTTTGACTGCTTTTTTATGCCCCTTTATATTAAGGAGAAACTTCACCCCCTTACATTTTTCAATTTATACCCCACCTTACCTTGTTTGCAGTGCAGTACCCACCCAGCTAATAAATCCATCTTTTTCTGTTGTAATCCATTGCCCGGCTGCTGCATGCTGAGTCCCATATTGCCATTTTCTTTCCTACGCCATCAGGGGGCTGGCTGCCTCTTCCTGTTGGCACCCTGATGATGCACCATGGCACATGCATAGTGTGCTGGATAATTGCCTGCTCATGTAAAGTGTGACATTTATTGCATGAAGCCTCCTGGGATGCATAACGGGGGTATCTAAGGTGACTGCGGCAGCTGGAGCTACGTCATTCTTGACTAGGCAAGAAAGGTAGAAGCTCTCATGATTTTAGTAAAAAGAGGTATTCGAAAAAAATTGCAAATGTGTTAAAGGAGTGGGGAAGTAACAACATTATATAAAGTAGAAGAGAAGAGTGAAGGTCCCCTTGAGCTTTACTCGTGTTTTTTTTTTCACTTCTAATTTAAGTAAAATTTTTTATTGATTAAAACAATAACAAAGTAACTCAAATTAATACTTCAAATGTCTATCAGTGTTAATCAGTGGTCTCTAAACTGTGACCCAGGGGCTGGATGTGGCCCTTTTCTTGCTTTTACCTGGTCCTTGGGGCACTATTCCTCCCACTGATACAAAGCAATATTTCTCCCACTGACACCAACAGTGTGGCATAATTCCTTTCACTGGCCCCAACAATTGGGCACTATTCCTACCACTGACCCCAACAATGAGGCACTATTCTTACCACTGACCCCAACAATGGGACACTATTCCTACCACTGACCCCAACAATGGGGCACTATTCCTACCACTGTCACCAATGATGAGGCACTATTCCTCCCATTGACCCAACAATGGGGAACTATTCCTCCACTGACACTGATTATGGGGCACTATTCATCGCACTGACACCAACAATGAGGCACTGTTTTTTTCACTGACGCCAACATAATGGGGCATAATTTCTTACACTGATATGAGCAATAGGGCACTATTCCTATCACTGACTCCAACAATGGGGCATTATTCCTACCACTGACACCAGCAAAGGGGCACTATTCCTCCCACTGACCCAACAATGGAGAACTATTCCTCCACTGACACCAACAATGTGGCACTATTCCTTCCACTGATGTCAGCAGTGGGGCATACTGTAACTTCTGACACTGATACAAGCAGTAGGCCACTATTCCTTCCACTGACACCAATGATGGGGCAGTATTCATCCCAATGACCCCAACAATAGGGCACTATACCTCCCACTGACACCAATGATGGGCACTATTCCTTCCACTGACGCCAACACTGGGGCACTATTCCTTCCACTGATGCCAACAATGGGGCATAATTCCTCTCACTGACACCAATGATGGGGCACTATTTCTCCCACTGATACCAATGATGGAGCACTATTTCTCCCACTGGCCCCAATGATGGGGCGCTAGTCTTCCCACTGACTCCAATGATGGGGCACTATTCCTCCCACTGACTCCAATGATGGGGCACTATTCCTCCCACTAATACCAATAATGGGGCATTTGTTACTAAAGGACAGTAGACTGGCCCTTTGTTTAGAAAGTTTGGAGAACCCCCCGTGCAAATCATGGGGAGTGTTCAAGGCACAAGCCCCAATTGTCAGACCAGAAACAGGATTCTTGCACCGTTGCTTTGCTAATATAGGACAGCACTGTAATTTGATGGAAGCTTTCTGCAAAAACTAGAATTGTTTTGTACAGGTTGCTAAAATAAGTTGTTTATTCATGTTGTCCTTGGATACAATTCTACTGTGTTCTCTGCAGAGGCTTCTCCTGTACTCAGAGACTTGGCTTAGTGTTGTGTTCCACAATAAGAGACGTAAACACCTCCTATGAAGAATAGCCAAAATGAAGCACTCAGGGATGCTGGAAAGAAAGGACGTGAGACCTGTTTTGTGAAAACCAGAAAAAAACAAGAATAGTGATTTTGTTCATAGCCAACCATCAGGCTTTAGTCTAAAACCTCCATTTGGAGATTAAACTAGGAATCGGGTCACAGAGGCTTCATTTTCTTTGCTCCTGTTTCATAACTTACACTTACCCTTTATCAAAAGTTGTAGGTACAGTATAGGTTGTTGACCTAGAGATTGCCAAATTAATCTACTGTATTTTCCCAATTCTGTTCCCCTTCATCTCCTGATGAAGCTACTTGCGAAACGTGGTAAGAAAAAGAGGAAGACTGCTCCTCAGTGACCAGAGAGTATCCATGCTGATGGACGCTCCAGTCTTGTTGAGGACACACAGTGGTGGTATAGAGGGCTGGCCATTTGGGGATAAGTTCCTTGTGGAATGGTGCTTAGACAAGGAGGATTTTTTTTTTATCTGCATATGAGGTGTGACCGTTTAATTCCCGGAATGCCTGCAGCGTAGAACCATGGTGGTGAGTCACACAGCCATTCACATTTGAGTGTGTTTTGACATGTTCTAACTTGTACTCGCCTCGGTAATGGACCAGTTGACTCGGTCTTCACTGAGTAGTGGAAGACATAACACGTGTGTACCTTGCGCTGTTGGTGGAAAATGAGTGACAGGAATCTGGAGCAGCGGATTAACACCAAATTTTGCGAGAAAAAATTAGCAAAAGTGCGAGTAAAACTTTAGCTCTGTTAGAACAGGCTTGTGGTAAACATTCTATGAGGAAATAAAGTGTTTTTGAAAAGCACAGGCAGTTTCAACGGTCAACCAACATTGTTATATGGAAATTCTGAAAAAGGTTACGGGAATGTGTTTGGAGGAAAAGGCCAGAAGCCTGGCCTGAAAAGTGGATTCTCCACCATGACAATGCTCCTGCGTTAAAGTGTTACTAAACCCAGGACCCTGCAATCACTATATCCGAGCTCCCCGGTCCCTGCATTCACTATATCCAGCCTCCCCGGACCCTGCATTCACTATATCTGGTCTCCCCGAACCCTGCATTCACTATATCCAGCCTCCCCAGACCCTGCATTCACTATATCTGGTCTCCCCGGACCCTGCATTCGCTATATCTGGTCTCCCCGGACCCTGCATTCACTATATCTGGTCTCCCCAAACCCCGCATTCACTATATCTTGCCTCCCCGGACCCTGCATTCACTATATCCGGTCTCCCCGGACCCTGCATTTACTATATCCGCTCTCCCCGGACCCTGCATTCACTATATCTTGTCTCCCCGGACCCTGCATTCACTATATCCGGTCTCCCCAGATCCTGCATTCACTATATCCGGTCTCCCTGGACCCTGCATTCACTATATCCGGTCTCCCTGAACCCTGCATTCACTATATCCAGTCTCCCCGGACCCTAAATTCACTATATATGGATTCCCCAGACCCTGAATTCACTATATCTGGTCTCCCACAGTCCACAGAACACGGAAATGCAATTTTTTTAGTAAATATAACCTGCTAAATACCTTTTCTCATCAGCAGTTAGAGAAGTCTTGTGACTTCAGCAGAGCACTGGTTAAAGCTCGTAGGAGGAGTTTTCTTTCTGCTCTAGGAGGATGTGAAACCTCTGACCCTCTGTCTGGACAGTACTGATTGGCACGTTACGTGGGCATCATGACGCAACGCGTCGGTACGCATTGACAGCATCTCAGGGTACCCTGAGGAAGTCTCGTGGGCATCGTGACGCAATGCGTCGGTACGCATTGACAGCACTTCCGGGCGTGGTGACGTCGTTTCCGGCACGGACGCCATATTGGAACTTCAGAACCATGAGTATACACCCATAATATGGGAAAAAGGCATATCTGTTTGTTTTTCATTTGAGTGGGCATTTTACATTGCGTTTGTTTAACCACTGTAGAAATACGGCGGCAGGGCGGCACGGGCAGGCAAAACCACGTTTTAAAACGTGTGTTTTGTAAACAGGTAGGGGGCTTGCGCGAGGCGCGCTGCCGCCCTACCTGTCCCGCCGATCACAGCCGCGGATGTCAGTCGCCGGGTCACAGCCGGTCCTTACCGGCTATCTCCCGGCGATCGGCGGCAATCAGTGACAGAGAGCACGGCTGCAGTAGCTGTGCTTTCTGTCACTTCCCTGACAGCTCCAGGACAAGATGATCTGGACAGAAGAGTTTCACTCTCCCGATCAGCCGTGTCCCCTGCAGTACACCCCCGCCCCCTAGTAAAACACGCCCCCTCCACAGATAACCCTTCCCTGCAAAATAAACTTAACCCCTTCCTCCCCAGTGCCATTAGTACAGTGTCAGTGTTTTTTTTTTTACACTGATCACTGTATTGGTGTCACTGGGGATGTCACGGACCCCAAGTCAGTACCCCCCCAGTGTCAGAATGTCCGCCGCAGTCCCGCCATAAGTCGCTGATCGCCACCATAAGTCCTTGATCGCCACCATAAGTCGCTAATCGCCACCATTATTAGTATAAAAAAAACCTAAGAATCCCAGTATCTGTACCGCCATTTGTAAGCGCTATAACTGTCACGTAAACCAATTAATTTACACGTATTGGGTTTTTTTTTTAGCAAAGACATGTCGCAGAATATATTTTGGCAGAAATTTATGACTAAATTTGATTTTTACATTTTTTTTTTACTGGACATGTTTTATAGCAAAAAGTCCAAAATATTGTGTTTTTTCCTCAAAATTGTCAGCCTTTTTTTTTATAGCGCAAAAAATAAAAACAGCACAGGCAATCAAATACCACTGAAAGAAAGCTCAATTTGTGGGAAAAAAAAGGATGTAAATTTAATTTATGTACCATATTGCATGACCGCGCAATTGTCCATTAAACTAGCGCAGCGCTGTATAGCAGAAAAATGGCGTAAATTGCAGTATTTATACCATAGTTTGTAGACGCTATAACTTCCACACAAAGCAATCAATATACACTTATTGGGATTTTGTTTTACCAAAACTATGTAGCAGAATACATTTTGGCCTAAATTTATAACCAACTTTGAGTTTACTATATATTTGTTATAGCTGAAATTAAAAAATATTGTTTTTCTTCAAAATCTTTGGCCTTTTTTTGTTTATAGCCTAACGGGTGATCAAATACCACCAAAAGAAAGCTCTATTTGTGTGAAAAAAAGGACGTAAATTTAGTTTGGGTGCAGCATTGCATGACCGCGCAATTATCAGTTGAATTAGTGCAGCACCGAGTAGCAAAAAGAGACGTGGTCATTAAGGAGGGTAAATCCTCTGGAGGTAAAGTGGTTAATAAAAATACTGGATTACACTATGGAAGGGTCTTCTTTGTTTTTAATGTGATCCTGTGGTGGAAACGATTGTCTGTCTGGGAGTTCCTGGCTACCGGAGAGAACCCAGGAGTATTGAGGTCACTGTTTGTACATAAGGAGGTCCTATTGGAGACGTGGTTACTTCTGCGAATACGTGGGCTGCCCACAAAGCGAGTAGGCCCTTGTGGTCAATGTAAGGAGGTGAGAAGGCACTTTGGCCACTTATGGATATCCTAACACAGTGTGTGGCACCATAATCACCCCATGATTTTGTCGATTCCACATGTCCTTTGCACATTATTTATTGCAACAATGGACTTTTTTCTGGCATGCATTGTATTTATGTGAAACACTTGCACCTTATTAGCCATTGAGTTCCCCTATAGGGAATCACTTGGATCACAGTCATTTGCTCCCCCTGAAGGGGGATAAGTCTGTTTGGGGGGGATCACGTGTGACATTTGTGACAGTACACCCCAGGGGTGGACTGACAACTCATGGGGCCCCCAGGCAATAGGGGATCATGGGGCCCCTGTGTCCTCGCCCACACTCAAACCACACCCAAAAAAGCCTATGAAAGGTACCAGGGACATCTCATGGGGGGCCCCCTACTGACCCTGGGCCCTCGGGCAGTGCCCGAGTTCCCCAATAGTCAGTCCACCCCTGGTACACCCATTCATGTTTTATGTTTAGGGCTATACTATGTGTTATTGATGTCTTTGCTTAGTTTTTAGTTCTTACAGCGCTTCAGCATTTTTTAAAAACAAGCATGCTTTACTGCATCTACAGACTGATTTTACTGTTGTGGGTTTAGTAACACTTTAAGTATTCACGAGTTCCTGGCCCAGATATCTGTTCCAAAGCTTGACCAACCACCTTATTCCCCTGATTTAGCAACCAGCGACTTTTGGCTGTTTTTGAAATTTAAAAATGCCTGAAAAGGACACAGATTTGATGACATTCCGCATATCCAGCGCGCTGCGACAAAGATACTGCACAACGTTCCAGAAAACAAATTCCAGGAATGTTTCCAGGAGTGACAGTCATCTAGAAAAGTACATCTTCCCCCTCCCTTCTGAAGGGGACTACTTTGAAGGTGACAACAGCCACTAGTGTATAGATGGGCAAACATTTTTTTTTCTACAGTCCATTCCAGGGATTAAATTGTATCTTGTATTCTATATATATATTTGATGTTTAATAATAAAGTAGATTTTAATACAAGGTTGGTTTGTAATCTCAACAACCATGTTTTGAGATGGTCTGTATTTGCCGATATTGGTTGTTGGGACGTGGTGCTTAGACCCAACCAGGGGCGGACTGACCATTTGGAAATTCAGGCACTGCCCGAGGGCCCGGGGTCAGTAGGGGGCCCCATGAGATGCCCCTGGTACCTTTTTCATAGGTTTTTTAAGTTTGGGCAAGGACACAGGGGTCCCATGATCCCCTATTGCCCGGGGGCCCCATGAGTTGTCAGTCCGCCCCTGGACCCAACCATCAGACCAGTTTATAACCTGTACTATATTCTAGTCCGCCCAGTCTGGAGTTTGGTACTTTAATGCAGCCTTTCTCAACCTGGGTGCTCAGGCACCCTGGGGTGCCTTGAGGTTTCTTCAGGGGTGCCTTGGCAAAATGTCTAAAAAATTGACCAAACTTGTATACAAGCCAATGGGTGGAACAAGCCTGCCTTTAGTTACACAAAGCCACAGGTTCTCATTGTGCACCATTACGACCTTCTAACCACTGGCATCCTGACAACCAATGACATCATCAGTTGATAAGGAGGATGTCAGCTACCTGCACAGCATCCTAGTTTGACCCTCCCCTGCTCCTCTCCATCAGTGCTGGGGTCACATCCACTCAGTGCTGGAGAAAACTGAGGGAGAAGAGAAACACTGGAATACTAGTCAGTACCAGCGTGCAAAAGTGTATTTGCATTGGAAGAATAAGTCACCTCTAATGTTGGGTGTCCTCCATGTGGGGGTGTTGCTGCGTTATATGAAACCATTAGAATAGTATTTCACATTTTAGAATGGGGTGCCCTTTAAAAATTATGGACAGTGTAGGGGTGCCTCCCATAATTTTAAAGGTGCCTCGGGACTGTACATAATTTTAACCACTTCCAGTCCGGACACTTCCCCCCCCCCCTTCCTGCCCAGGTTAATTTTCAGCTTTCAGCGCTATCACACTTTGAATGACAATTGCGCAGTCATGCAACACTGTACCCATATGAATTTTTTAGCATTTGTTTGAGACACATAAAGCTTTATGTTGGTGGTATTTATTCACCGCTGGGATTTTTTTTTTGATATGTAAATTAAAAAGTCCAAAAATTTTGAAAAAAAGTGTTTTTCTTATAAAATTTTGCAAATAAATAGTATTTTATCATGAATCTTGGCCAAAATTTATTCCGTTATCTTTTTAGTAAAAAAAAAAAAATAACCCCAATTAGTTTATAACCAAAAATTATAATTTTTAAAATTTTTACATTTTTTGAATAATTATTTTTTTACATACTGTCACCCTAGCAGTATAGTGTCACCATGGTGACACTGTACTACTTGTGGGGGGTGATGAAGATTTTTTTTTTTTTTTTTTTTACACTGATTGCTTTTACACCCATAAAGGCTATAAAAGCAATCATTTCTCCTTCTCTCCAGCTGCATTCTTGCAGCCATTGAGAGCTACTGAGTGGGCTATGATTGGTCACAGCTTGTCACATGGTACAAGGCTGTTGTGAATAGCTCTGTACCATGTGATCTCTGTGATCATTCACAGATTTCACACGTAGAAAGCAATGATGTCAGACGTGACATCTTGCTTACTACTCTGCATGTGATCACTGATTGGCCAATCAGTGATCACATGATCGGGACCTCAAGGTCCCGTCCAACGGAGGACACAGCGGGCACCGGATCGCGGTGCTGCGCGCTCCCAGGGAGCGTACACAAGCAGGGTGTGGGGAGGCCGTTTATAAATGGCCACCCGACCCTGCACTGCCACTATCCGCCCGTTTATATACAATGGCCGGACGGGAGGTAGTTAAAGATGCCTAGAGACTGTCCATAATTTTAAAGGGTGCCCCGGGACTGTCCATAACCTTAAAGGGTGCTTCAGGACTGTCCATAACTTTAAAGGGTGCCCCGGGACTGTCCATAACTTTAAAGGGTGCCCCGGGACTGTCCATAACTTTAAAGGGTGCCTCGAGACTGTCCATAATTTTAAAGGGTGCCCCAGGACTGTCAATAACTTTAAAGGGTGCCTCCGGACTGTCCATAACTTTAAAGGGTGCCCCGAGACTGTCCATAATTTTAAAGGGTGCCCCGGGACTGTCCATAACTTTAAAGGGTGCCCCTGGACTGTCCATAACTTTAAAGGGTGCCCTGGGACTGTCCATAACTTTAAAGGGTGCCTCGGGACTGTCCATAATTTTAAAGGGTGCCCCGGGACTGTCCATAACTTTAAAGGGTGCCCCGGGACTGTCCATAACTTTAAAGGGTGCCGCGGGACTGTCCATAATTTTAAAGGATGCCCCGGGACTGTCAATAATTTTAAAGGGTGCCCCGGGACTGTCCATAATTTTAAAGGGTGCCCCGGGACTGTCCATAATTTTAAAGGGTGCCCCGGGACTGTCCATAGAATGCTTTCTACAACTTTCAACTGTCCAAGAATGCTTTCAACAACTTGTGGTTTATACACTAAAAGAGTCGAATGTTCACTTAGCTGGAAATGTATCTAAACTCAAAAGCAAAAAAAGTAATATTTTTCAGCCTGCTTGTTTGTTTTTTTTTTATGTCACGTTCTTATAAATGTAATCCTTGAACCACATTTATTCATAGTTTTGAGGGACTAAGCACCATCAGACCCAAATCTCGTAATCCTTCCCCTTCTATTTCTTCCATAATTGTCCTTTTTTATCAAGCAGCAAAATTAATCTATTAAATGTACACTTTCGTTGTATTTCATTTGTTCCTTTTGTTTATAGTCCACCCTGTAAATAACTATGGAGCTTCTTTTCAGAACCTAGTATAAAGTAAATGAAATGGTGTGGTCCACTGCAGTCATTTGCATGGATTTTTTTTCCTAATCTACAAAAAAGAAAAACGGACAGAAATAAAATGCCAACGTTGACATTACTGTTACTTCAAAATTAGGTCCTGAAGGCCTTGAGTTGATCAAATGTTGTTCTTTTTTTAATATATGTGTGGCCAAAAAAAATGTATCCTTCACATGAGGTATTGATTATTCATGCTGCTTGTTCCTTGAGTAACCACCTTTCTGGGTTCCTTTCAGCCCAGCCTTTTGTAACTGATTATTCATTATCCTTTTTTTAAATGGTGGTTGAAATAGCTAGTAGTAGTTACATTCAACTGGACTTATTGAAGATGTGTTTGTAGGTCATCTAAGCCATGACTAATGCACCATAGATAGGCTTGCCCACTCCTACTTCCACCATTACCGATCCATACCACTCCCCACCCCTTAACCAATTAAACTTTACAAAAAACATGACACCATTTGGAGTAAAATGGCCAACATGGCCTTTTATTAACAACTTCACATTTTAAATACATCAACCGTTCCTTATAACGGAAACCAAAGAATTGTTGTTGGTCTTCGAAGGCACCCCCAAACGATCCAAAATGCACCTGTGGACAACCCTATACACTAGGCCTCCAGCCGCAACCAACCAGCTCGGAGACAACCATACCGTCCGCAGTGCAGCACCACCACCTTCCAGTTAAACCTTGGTTAACTAGTTGCCGACCGCAGATAGCCGAATGACGGCTTCACTGCGGCCGGCCAGTTCTGGGTGGACGTCATATGACGTCCCCCCAGAACGGCGATCTCCGTGAGATTAAATACCACCAAAACCACCAGTGGCATCTAAATACCACCAAAAGAAAGCTCTATTTGTGAGAAAAAAATTATCAAAATTTCATATGGGTACAATGTTGCATGATTGCACAATTGTCAATCAAAGTGCGGCAGCGCTGAAAGCTGAAAATTGGCCTGGTAAGGAAGGGGGTATAAGTGCCTGGTAGGCAAGTGGTTAACTGGGAATGTCCGCCGGGCATCCCATACCACCGATGGGTCCCACACCATTGTTTTACCTTCCAAGATGAGAACCGCCTCCAAAGACCAACAACCGCCCGTGAACCAACATAACACCCCCTTTTTTTTTTTTCTTTCCTTCCCACCAGGAGGGACCCGATACCCAACAAAACAGGGAGGGCGGGAGGGAAGCTCTGGTCCTTCCCCACGTCCAGCTCCACTGACGCCCCCTCCACAGAACCCCCCACCCTAAGGTGCCACAGACCCCTCCTACACTCCACCTCTGCCAACCAGATAACCCCACAATCAACTCCCAACCCCCTGGAGCTAACTTTAACCCTTTCCGTTCCCCTTCAGCACTCTGGGCCTAGTCATGCATGCCCTGCGCTATTTTCATTCTTCCTTATCCGCTACAGGCATTTCTCTTCTTCAGTTGCAAATCCACACATTAAGACACCTTAATTCCATGGGCAGCACAGTGGCTAAATGGTTAGCACTGCCGCCAGGCTGTGGCTGGGATTCATTGGTTCGAATCCCAGCCACGGCACCACCTCCCTCTGCCTGCGTGGGTTTCCTCCGGGTACTCTGGTTTCCTCCCACACTCCAAAGACATGCTGGTAGGTTAAATGGCTCCTGTCTAAATTGGCCCTAGTATGTGTATGTATGAATGTAAGTTAGGGACCTTAGATTTATACCCCTTGAGGGTTAGGGACTGATGTGAATGTACAATATATATGCGTAAAGCGCTGCATAAATTGACGGCGCTATATAAGTACCTGAAATAGATAAATGTATAGATGAGCAGGAACAAGATAGGAGGTGTAAAAGTTGTTGAACCACTATGTTTTAGTTACAATTGTTAGTGTCATGAAACCTGCATAGGTGTTAGGCCCTCAATTTACATGGTGGAAGGTGCGAATTGTCAAATCTCTGAAGTAGAGATGTTAACATGGCATTATATGTGGAAGATAGATGGCGTTGAAGGCCACCACTCCTATTCAGGGATGGTTGTTTCAAGAAGATGTAAATGGCCTCTATGTCTACCTAAAACAACCATCCTTGAACAGGGGTGGTGGCCTTCAACACCATCTGTCTTCAATTATATAATACCATTTTAAGAACCAGTTGTCCTTTCTGTTCAAAATGTGCACTTAATTGTCCTCAAAGAATGCCCCTTTTCCTTCAGGTGTAGAAAAGCCATTGAGTCTTGACCTGTAGAATTTGTCCCCTTATGTTGGACCATTCGTTTGTTGAGAGGTTGTTTCGTCCCCCCAAGGACAGGTCCTTGCATTCCTCCCCACACTGCACAGCATATACCAAGTTACTCCAGGTGTTGGGTCTTTAGGATGTACAAGCATCAATTGCAATGTATTGCTAGGCTCAAAGGAAACAGGAATGCAATGTTTGGTAAAGAACCTTCTAAGTTTTTCTGAATCTCCATGTACATATGGGAAGACTGTATTGCCGTGTGTAAACACCCAAATCCACAGAGCTGCTTCAAACCTACATATCATCCTGGTGCCTACTTCTGTAGCCCATCTCCGCTCCAACTTGAAAATATAAGATGAAAATTAAATTAGCTTTTTCTTGATACTTTATTCTATTGACGATAAAGTTACTGCATATATATATATATATTCTCCACCCAAAAAACCACACTCTCTAAATGCTTCCACTTCAATGAGTTTGCTCACTATCTTTTTGAGCAAGTCCATTGAGGTGAAACATGTGATGGAGTGTGTTTTTTTTGGGTGGAGACGATATGAATGCAGTTGCATGAACAAACTAATAATGGAGTGCGATTCTTCATCTTCCTATTGTAGCGCTGACTTTCTAAAGGACCTGCTGATTTGGTCCCAAGGCTCTTTCCCCAGTAGGTGCTCTAGCAGCCAGGCACACAGTCTCCATCACTTCTCTAGCTCAGTGATCAATCTAGGAGTATTCTTTTTCTGATGATTTATTAAAAACCTGAACTTGGATGGGTGCACGGTAACGGTGAGATACTCCACCAGGGGTGGACTGACCATTTGGAAACTCGGCCACTGCCCGAGGGCCCGGGGTCAGTAGGGGGCCCCATGAGATGCCCCTGGTACCTTTTTCATGGGCTTTTTTTAGTTTGGGCAAGGACACAGGGGCCCCATGATCCCCTATTGCCCGGGGGCCCCATGAGTTGTCAGTCCGCCCCTGCTCCAGCAATGTTAATAGTAACTTGAAGACACCCGTCTTCCTCCGAAAGATTCTGTGCACAGTCCTTGCAGCAGCAATTAATGGGCTGAGGAACCCAGAGACACCACAAACAATGTCCACTAAAGTAAAGGGCCGACTCTGATGCAAATAGGGACAGCAGCACACAGTCACTGGGATCTCTCACACCAGTCTGTACTCACTTATGTCCTTGGATAACTGTATGCTTTCTTCCAAAATCTTCCAGACACCTCTCCTGCAAAGTCCTCAATCTAGATTCCCAAAGAGAAGTCCCTCACTCAGCTTCAGCAATGTTCAGCAGAATAGGCCCCTCAGCTAGAATATGTAGCACTACTCCTGTAGGAGCTGCAGGCCAGGCCACCCTGCAGCCAGGCACACAACTCATTCACTCGATCCTCCAATGACCAGTCTAGGGGTGTTGTTTTTATTGTTTTTTTTTTTACCTTTTGGAGAACTTGAATAGGGTTGAAGGAAATAGGTGGGATACTCCAAAAACAAGAATTATGTAGGTCTTGGGTATTCTTCAGGACAAGCTATATTGAAGTCCGTGCAGCAAACATTGGACTTCAGCTTTAAGGCAGTGGTAGTAGTGGTAGTAGTAACTCTCTCTTTCTTAGAGTCCAAGGAGCAGTATCCTTTTAAGAATTAAGATAGATGGACAAAGCTCTATGGGTCACCAGCCGGTGACTCCTTTAGCTACACCAGCAACTGACTTATTAGCACCAGAGCAGTTTAAGCAGCACAAACTCTCTAAGATTCTTTAGAGGTGTCTACTTACAAGGCCCAGGAACAGCTGGTTGCCTTCCTCCATTATACCAGACCAGATCTTCAGCAGACGGCCCCTCAGTCAGCTTTAGCAGAATCTGGGTGTCAGCATTCAGGCCTTCAGGTCTCCCACCTGAGGCCGCACAGCAGCAGTCACCTGGAAGGGCAGCATGCCTCCTCCAGGCTGGACCAATCCTTCACAAGAAAAGACCCAGAGGCCAGTGCACTCACTGAATATATGCAGTTACCCAGCATGCCATCAGAGCCTGTCTCTCTGGGATAGGCCGGGGCTGTACTAATATTCATGCTGCCAACTGCATAGCTTCACGCCTATGATCCTTATGCTTCTCAAGCTTTCTGGATGCAGAGGGAGCTACCAGCCTGACAGCAGCTGATCACACTGAGCAGACCTAACTAGCACAACACGAAGTGGTGTATTTACTGCAAGGCAAACAAGGTGTTCCCTAGGGTGGCAATGTTCAAGGGAGGGTAAACTGGCTGAGGACCTGGTGACCTGGTGAGGCTCTGTCATGGAATCCGAGGACGTTGTGCTCTGCTGGAGTGTGAAAGCTTCCCGCACAAGGAAGAAAGACACTGGCTTGGCTCTGGAGAGTTGAAGGTTATTGCCTGACTAACTCTCTCTCTGTTGGCAGTGGCGGAGGCTGAGGGGGTGTTTGGCAGAGCGTGGCAGCAGTGGGGCCTTGGGGGGGGGGGGGCGGGGTATTGGTGGTGGTGGTGGGGCGCCCAATTTTAGTGTCGGCAATGGGCCCTGGGTTAGGGTTGGGGGTGCTGGTGGGGGATGTACAACTTTAGTGGCATCGAGAGGGGGGGATTGGGGTGTGTGCAGGTGGTGGTGCCCAATTTTAGCGGCGGCGGGGGCTGAAGGGTTGATGCTGGTGGTGGTGGGGGGTGGCCAATTTTAGTGTTCCTATGGCAGCTCAGGAGCTAAATACACCACTGGGAACATGGCATTACTGATTACAGTATGTAACACTAAAAAACTAAAATCAAAACACAAACTAAAGCTATCTATCTAAACCAAACAACTAACTAGGAGGGTGCTACACATAGCCGGCACCTCGATGAGCAGCAGAGAGCACAGAAGAGCAGAAGCCCTTCAGGCTGGGATTTCCTCCTCCAGGACAAGAACCCCTCTGTTCCAGGCCCCAAACTATTTATGCTCCCTCCCAGCCACCTTCTGGGCAATCCCCCCTAGTGATTGGCTGAGATTGCATAAATAGTTAGGCTGCTGATTTGACTCTCCCAGCCCACTACTTTTCAGAACCTTCCAGAAAACAGTGGGAAAGCAGTCAATCCAGCAACCAGTGAGACACAAAGCAGACCGAATTAATCACAAGCAACTCAACCGATTACAGTAGCGCTAAGAACTAAATTTGCATCAGCTATCACCTATCTAGGATGGTGCTACAATTCCTTCTTTTTTTTGTCATAGAAACTAAACCATGGCTTTTTCCACATCTTGTTTGACTATGAATTGTGCATGGCCTATGACACCGATACAAGTCATCTATCTCTCTTTGATCCTCCATTCGCATTGTCTATCCTCAGCTTATAATTTATTTTTTTTTCTCATTGGTATTTTATTAAAATTTGTCTACCAGTAGCTGGGAACGCTTTACTGACTCAACACCTAATTAATGTTTTGTTTTTTTTTACCTCCTTTTTTTTTTTTATTTCCCTGATTGATCACAACAAGATGGTAGTTTGAGCTGCTTGCAGTTAAGTTTGAAGAGTTTTCCTTGTTCGCTTGTCGACAGCGCTGGGTGAAAAATGACTGCTTTTAATTTCAAATGTAGTGGTTCAATTAAACGCTTTCATAAAAGCAAATCGTGTTTATACAACGGGAAGATAATAAACTCCACTTCTCGTTGTCAGCCCGCGGCTCTGTAAAGTGACAAAACGTTTGCTGAATTTATTTCAGAAATGCAGGCGCGTGTTGAAGTATTTAAAATGACATGTCACTTTGCAGCATGTGAATTTTGTGGGTTTTGTTTTTAAAAAAATTATTATTATATGAAACTGACCCATAGAAACCATCCGGAAATCATCCTCCATTGATTTGACTGAGCTCATCTGTTGAAAGGGGAAAAGGAGGGGGGGGGGGATTTAATTGCTAAGGATTGCTCCACATCATTGGACCTTACACCACCATATTAAAATAAATAAATAAATCCAAACATCTGCAGGGGTAGCTTATACCTTGATTAGGGGATGTATAATGCTGCCAATAAAGCAATTAAAAAAAAATGTTTGTTTGCATTGCAAAATATCAATGGCCGCGTTCTCCCACCTGGAACCTTCGTGTAATTCTGTTACCCTAATATCCTATTATATAATTTCTAAAATAAACTCCCCCTCCCCAAGGCTAAAGGACAGGAAGTGAAGGGAAATCTATCTAATGAGAGACAGATGGCAAAAAAGACAGCAGTTTTGCCCATGCTTTATCCAACTTGAAAAAAATGTCTTTGGACAGGGCTTTTTTTTCTCAGAGAATAGGCTCAGGAACTCCCTCTTTCTGAGTCAACCCTTGTCTCTGCCCCTACCCACCTTCGAGCAACATTCCTTGGTTCCACCCACTACCCACCTCCAAGCATCGTTCCTTGGTTACACCCGCTACCCACCTCCGAGCATCGTTCCTTGGTTCCACCTGCTACCCACCTCCGAGCATCGTTCCTTGGTTCCACCCGCTACCCACCTCCAAGCATCGTTCCTTGGTTCCACCCACTACCCACCTCCAAGCATCGTTCCTTGGTTCCGCCCCCTACCCACCTCCAACCATCGTTCCTTGGTTCCACCCTCTACCCACCTCCAAGCATCGTTCCTTGGTTCCACCCGCTACCCACCTCCAAGCATCGTTCCTTGGTTCCACCCGCTACCCACCTCCGACCATCGTTCCTTGGTTCCACCCCCTACCCACCTCCAAGCATCGTTCCTTGGTTCCACCTGCTACCTACCTCCAAGCATCGTTCCTTGGTTCCACCTCCTACCCACCTCCAATCATCGTTCATGGTTCCACCTCCTACCCATCTCCGAGCACCATTCCTTGGTTCCACCCCCTACCCACCTCTGAGCACTGTTTCTTGGTTCCACCCCCTACCTACCTCCAAGCATCGTTTCTTGGTTCCACCCCCTACCCACCTCTGAGCACGGTTCCTTGGTTCCACCCCCAACCCACCTCAAAGCACTATTTCTTAGTTTCCTCCCCTACCCACCTTCAGACACCATTCTTTGGCTCCACCCACTACCCACCTTCAAGGAACATTCCTTAAGTCATCTGTATGGAATTTGTTAAAGCAGAACTACACAGCATCTGAGCATAACAAACAAAAAGCGTTATTTAATTCATTTTTAATATACAAAGCAAACTTCCCCATGCGTCCATGTTTCCATGCTTTATTTTGCTGACAAATTGCATCGCATTGAAAGACGCCTCCTAGCATTTCTGGCCGTGGCCATCTGGAGTAAGGGCAGATGTTTCATGTAGCATTTACTTCCTGGAGTCCATCTGCCCTTAGTTCAGGCATGCAGGCAGGAGGGTGTGCTTAGCTGAGAAAACCCCTCCTCCCCTCCTGAAGACTCCTGAGATGTATGACATTACTTGCCTAGGCCAGACATGGATCATTCATTGTGTTCAGTCAGGAAAGAAAGGGGCTGGAAAATGTGACATATTTACCGGACCCTTCCCCCACTCTCCATCTTGAAGGATCCTATCGTGTGCTTGCAGCTGCTGGTGGGAAGGAGAGGGGGAAAGTCGGTAGCACTGCCCAGGGGGGGTTTGGGCAGCATCGGGAAATGTATGGTGCATAAGGAGGGTGGTGGGTGGGAAATTACTGTAACCGATCCCCTGTATGACTCTCTGCCGCAGCTGAAAGCCAGCAGGACGTAGAGAAGAAGAAGCCAGCTCTCAGCTGTGGCAGAGAGTCATACAGGGGATCGGTTCCATGAATTTCCCCCCAGCTGTGCTGATCACCCTCCCTGCCCACATCTGATTCACCCGGCTGCCTGGGCCCTCTGCTGGCCTGGGCCCCATATAAAGGGACTAGTGGCACCCCCTTATCCATGGCCCTGAGCCCCGTACATGCAGGACAAATGTCACCCGGTAAGTAACCCGCTAACATTCGGCCTATGTGTACACCCGCCTGTCACCCAACTTCTATCGAACGAGCATGCTGGAAAACCAGCCAATGGCTGCGAGCGCTGACCAGTGTCTTCTAGACCCCCCCCCCCCCCTGTCAGAACACAATAGCTCAGTGGGAAGATTGCAGTAGTAACATTGGATAGTTAGTATAGCAAGCGCCTCCCGAACTCTTCAGATTTTTTTTGTTTAACCACTGGATTGTACATTCACATCAGTCCCTAACCCTCAAGGGGTGTACAATCTAAGGTCCCTAACTCACATTCATTCATACACATACTAGGGACAATTTAGACAGGAGCCACTTAGCCTACCAGCATGTCTTTGGAGTGTGGGAGGAAACCGGAGTACCTGGAGGAAACTTGCACAGGGAGAACATGCAAACTCCAGGCAGGTGGTGCCGTGGTTGGGATTTGAACCAACGACCCTAGTATTGCCTGGCGGAAGTGCTAACCATTTAGCCACTGTGCTGCCATATTTTATTATATTTTTATTAAATTTATAATATAAATCCAACAATTATTCTAAATATTACAATCATACATTGTTCATAACAAGGTTTACATATCCCCCCCCCCTCCAATTACCTCCCATTTCTCCTACTATTTTCCTTTTTCTTCTAGCTCCTCTATTTACTCCTGTCTATCTTCACCCCTCAGCTCTCCTTCTTAGTTCTTTCCTTTCCTTATCTCTTCCCATTATTTACGCTCCGAACAAGTCTGTTGCTAAATTTCGAAAAACAGCAAACCCAAATACACCTGCGCTTGGGGATGGACTCAGCATGGGCTATGGCCACATCTTGGATGTCCTGGAATGTGCACTGTTTGCTGCCCTCAAGGGACCGGGGTAGTCCAAATGCACTGGATATAAAGAAAACCAAGAGAGGGCGCACCGGCCTAGTGCATTACCGTAAAAAACATTTATTGAGGAAATAAAAATGGGTATTGTACTCACAAATGATATAAATGTCGAAGGCACCTCGTAAAGAACAGCACTCTGTCCAATCCACACTACATGGCCATCCGCAATGGGAACCCTGAACTTCCCATTGGCTCTGAGGAAGAGGCAAGTCCTCGAAACGCGTCAGCCTGTTGGAAGTCCAGGGTTCCCATTACGGATGGCCATGTAGTGTGGATTGGACAGTGCTGTTCTTTACGATGTGCCTTTGACATTTATGTCATTTGTGACTCTACGTGGCCATCTGCAATGGGAACTCTGGACTTCCAAAAGACTGACGCGTTTCAAGGACTTGCCTCTTCCTCAGAGCCAATGGGAAGTCCAGGGTTCCCATTGTAAATGGCCACGTAGTGTGGATTGGACAGAGTGCTGTTCTTTACGATGTGCCTTTGACATTTATGTCATTTGTGCCACTACGAGGCCATCGGCAATGGGAACCCTAGACTTCCAACAGGCTGACACGTTTTGAGGACTTGCCTCTTCCTCAGAGCCAATGGGAAGTCCAGGGTTCCCATTGCGGGTGGCCACAAAGTGTGGATTGGACAGTGAGGTTCTTTACAATGTGCCTTTGCCATTTATGTCATTTGTGACACTACGTGGCCATCTGCAATGGGAAACCTGGACTTCCAACAGGCTGACATGTTTCGAGGACTTGCCTCTTCCTCGGAGCCAATGGGAAGTCCAGGGTTCCCATTGCAGATGGCCACGTAGTGTGGATTGGACAGAGTGCTGTTCTTTACTATGTGCCTTTGACATTTATGTCATTTGTGAGTACGATACCTATTTTTATTTCCTCAATAAATGTTTTTTATGGTAATGCACTAGGCTGGTGCGCCCTCTGTTGGTTTTCTTTATATCTGTTGCTAAATTTTCATCTGGGCTTCCAGGCTCCAATTATCCCTGGCCAGGGGTGTATTTACCACGAGGCAAACAAGGCATTTGCCTAAGGCGGCATTTCTCAGGGGGGGCAGCATGGCTCCCCAGAAGAGGGGACAGAAGAAGGGACACACGCAGCATGGGGACCAGGTGGGATCCGAGAGAGGCTGTGGGCTGCTTGATGGTGAGCCTGACTCTCATTTCAGGGGATGTCTGACTCTCATTTCAGGGGATGTCTGGAGCTGTGAAGATGAATGCCTTTCTCTCTCTCGCTTGGGGGGCGGTGGGATGGCCGGTGTATAGAGGATGGTGGTAGTGGAAGGCAGGGGCGGACTGACCATTTGGAAACTCGGGCACTGCCCGAGGGCCCAGGGGTCAGTAGGGGGCCCCATGAGATGCCCCTGGTACATACACTAATACTTTTTCGGGTGCGATAAAAAATATTACTGCTGAAAGATTACAAGCCAAAACTGTCATGTTATTAAAAAAGAAACAAAAAACACAGCAATATTCAGAGGGCAAAAAAGTAGCATATCACCTTTATAAAGATGGAGAACACGTACCCAGGGGCAGACTGACCATTTGGAAACTCGGCACTGCCCGAGGGCCTGGGCTCAGTAGGGGGCCCCATGAGATGCCCCTGGTGCCTTTTTCATAGGCTTTTTTGAGTTTGGGCAAGGACACAGGGGCCCCATGATCCCCCATTGCCCGGGGGCCCCATGAGTTGTCAGTCCGCCCCCGGTGGAAGGTTTTCTCGGGTGGGGGGGGGGTGTTGGTTGGTGTCAGGCTCTCTCTGTCCCTGAAAATAAAAGGGTTACTTATGTAAGACCTAACAAGACTTTGAATCACCGCGCAGTCGCCTCGTTCAGATTCCCATCACTATGCCAGCCAGGTAAATTCATTTCCAGCTTGTTTCTACCTCGTGGGGACAGCTTGCCCGCCGAACGGACCTGAAAACATTCCCCAAAAAGGTAGTCAAGCCTAAAACTTAGGAACCGGTTAGCCGTTGGAAGTTTAGCGCCTTCCCGTAATTGCAATAAATGTCATGCCGCCGCCTCCAGATTTAGTGCCCCGGTACACAATCCCCACGATGCCCAAAACCACAAAGTGGCGCGTTATCCAAGATCCGCTGCGCTGCATTCCTAAGAGCCAAGCGCCTCAAGGAAGCCTACCATCAAGAATCATTGATTTGGAATGTGTATGAGGAGCAAAAGCAACAATTGGTTGCGTTAGTGGCATCGTGATTCTAATATCGGCTCCGCTACCCTGAGCTACTAAAATCCCATTACACGTATGAGGGCATGTCTGGCTAGCTCTCTTGTTTCTACATGACATCAATTACTCCAAGTGCGGCATATTCCTCTCGCCCAGGGCCTGATATGGGATGACATTTGTAAGTTAATTATCTCTTAAATCCCCCCGACCGTTTAATTTTCTACAGCTGCTGGTGCTTATTCTCTTAATTTTTTTTTTTTCCGTTTTCTGTGCAACTTTTTTTTTTTCAAAAGTTATACTCGGCTAAGTCTTTTTTTTTTTTTTTTACATAATTGCTTCAAGTTGGAGGATATTTTTTTTTTCATATTAATTTTGTATAAACAGCTTTCCCTGTCGACATAAAGCACAGAAATAAAATGTGCCTTTCCTCTGATCACACTGAGCGCAAATGACCGAGGCAGGAAACGGAGCCTGAACTTGTGTCGATTTCGGCACAGTGGGGGCAGTTTAATAGCAAGGTCACTGCAAAGCCCAGCGCCGATCCCAGCGCCTCATTCTCCTGCTCTTAGGCAACTTCTTTTATTCCCTTTTTTTTTTTCATTAGGCACAAAAATTAGAGTGTCAGCTCTGCAGGGGAGTAATTGGTTTCCGCAAGGAACATATGTAGTGTCCTGCGCGAGCGCCGATATTACATTCCTGTGTTACCCACAGAGAGACTTGTCTTCGCCGTCCAAAAACCAAAAAAAAAAAATAAAAAAATAAAGAATCCTCTGGTCTTAGTAGTAATACTAGACGAAAAGAAAATGTGCGAATGTACATTTAAATGAATGCCCCATATTTTGCAGAGTAAGGGAACCTTACAGACAAACAATCTACAGCTGTTAGCTCTGGGGACTCGTAATATCCAGAAAGATTGCTGACCCTTTTGCCTGGCTTAGTTCCCTTCTAACAACTCTCAGACAGTGTCCATTTGTGGGAAGAAATCACTGTTGGGACTTGAGGGATCATAATTGCATTTCTCCATTTATGCAAGATATCTCTCTGGCACCGTACGGAGCAGTGTAATTCATCCTGAATTAAAGTGGACCTATCCCCTGCATTTAGATGAGGTAGGCATCTAATAGGATGCACTATTATTGAACCTTTCCTTTTATCCGTTACTAATGATATCACTTGGGGCCCAAGTAGAACTACCTGTATTGCCCATTGCAAGCGGTTCTTATTTTTCCAGTGGTGCCATTAAGATAAGTGAGAATTTGGCGCTGGTACCTAACAGAATTGCTAAATATGTCCCTGATGCATCTCCCAACTGTTTCAGAGGTTGTGTCTCCTCTGGATCCATGATATATATTTGGTGAACACATCCCAGGGTGTAGAAATTGTGAATTTGAGTTGATCATTATCTTGGAACTCTCTTGGAACCCGTGGGAGGCTCCTTTACATAAATAGCCACAATCCTTGCTGAAGTCTGAGGCAAAATGAACTACTTTTGTTTTTCTAGTTACACATAAAAATTATAGCAAGATCATGGAAACAAGTCGCCCTCAATTTCTTGGAGGTCTAACGAAAGCCTGCCAGCACTGTTATTCACAAAAAACCTACAGCTATCTTAACCGACACACCAAACTTCAATTTCTTGGAGGTCTTACTGTCAGGAATGGACTTGCCAGTAATGGTGGGACTCACCTGCCTTGTGGGCTGCAGTACCAGGGCTGGCCAGCGGTTGCTCTCAGCAATCAGAGACTCAACCCTGCAGTCAGCCAAAACACCTGAGGCTGATCACAGGTGTATTTAAGGGATGGCCAGACCTGCAGTCTGTGCCTTGGTGTGTGTTTTTCTATGGGCCCCTGTATCTTGTTTCCTGCATTCCTGTTCCTGTCTGATTCGTTGCCGACCCTGCCTGATCCGGACCTCTGCTGACTTCTCCTGTTTGATCCTTGGCTTGTGACCCCGACCATTCTCTGCCTGACCCCCTGTACCTACCTGCCCGTTAGTTGCTCTAACCGGCTCGTGACCTGACTACTCTCTGCCTGCTCCTCCTGTTCCTACCTGCCCGATTGTTATTGACCCGGCCTGCCTGACGACGCTTGCATTGTATGTATTGTTATCTGTGGGTGGTTTGGTTTGGTTCGTTTGCACTGTGTTATGTTTTAGTATTGCACTACGTTTATGTATTGTTAGTATTAATAAATTATATTGTTTATAACCTACCTGAAGCCTGCGTTTCCCTGCGTCAGTTCACATACCTCTGGTCATACCCGGAGCCCTGACACTTACGGAAGCCTGCCGGTGCTGTTATTCACAAAAAACCTACAGCTATTTTAACCGACACACCAAACTTCAATTTCTTGGAGGTCTAACGGAAGCCTTCTGGCACGGTTATTGACAAAAAACGTATGGCTATCATAACCGACACACCTATCCTCAATTTCAGAGGTCCAATTGGGGCTCACTGGCACTGTTACTAACAAAAAACTTACTTCTATCTTAACCGACACAGCCAACCTTAATTTCAGACGTCTAATGGTGGATTTTCGGCACTCTTATTAACAAAAAACATACGGCTATCTTAAGCTACACACCCAACCTCAATTTCAGCGGTCTAACGGGGGCTTACCGGTACTCTTATTAACAAAAAAAAACTTACGGCTATCTTAACCAATGTTCCCAACCTCAATTTCTTGACGGTCTAATGGAGGCTTACCAAAACTGTTAATAAAAAAAGTATGGCTATCTAAAATAACACCCCCAACCTCAATTTCTTGAAGGTCTAATGGAGGCTTACCAAAACTGTTAATAAAAAAACGTATGGCTATCTAAACCGACACCCCCAAGCTCAATTTCTTGGAGGTCAAGTGGAGGCTTACCAACACTGTTAATAAAAAAACATATGGCTATCTAAACCGACACCCCCAACCTCAATTTCAGAGATCTAACAGGGGCTTACCGGCACTCTTATTAGAAAAAACGTACGGTTCTCTTCACCAACACAACCAACCTCAATTTCTTGGAGATCTAGTGGAGGCTTACCAGCACTGTTATTAACAAAAAACTTACTGCTATCTTAACCAACACACCCAACCTCAACTTCTCGGAGGTCTAACGGGGACTTACTGGCACTTTTATTAACAAAAAAATTATGGCAATCTCAATCTACCAGCCAACCTCAAAATCTTGGAGGTCTAAAGGGGGCTTACCGGCACTCTTATCAGTTAAAAACTATCCTAACTTATTCCTAAGCAAAATTTCTTGGGGTTTGGTCACCTTGAGTTGACTACCTAGGTTCTTCTGGACTAAATCCTGATCTTCTAAGCATAGAGAGTGCTTGAATTTGCCCTGATTGAAGTGCACTTCTCCTTTTCCTCTCCCCATTGCCCACCCTCTTTTGAAAATGTTAGTTGCCTGGCAGTCTCATCTTCATGACAGGTGAATTTGACTTTCAGTTGACTGTCTTATGATGTTCATTGACCTGCTTGAAGTTGCTTTTGTATTGCTTAAAATGTATTTCGGGATTTGGGGAAAGAAGCAGTTCTGATGTGAACAAAAGCCTGTTGAGGCAAGCCAACAAAAAACAAGCAAAAAGCAAGTGAAGTCAGGACTGACCTACAGTAAAAGAAAGAAGGGCCACCTGTACTCAGCTGTACACCCTATGACATCATATTATGCAGGGCTGGCCTACATACTTTTCCAGGTAAACAACTCAAAATATTGAAGACAGAGGATCAGTATGATTGTCAACAGCTAGCCTTTCAGCATGAAGGAACTTGATAGTCACACTGCTTAGTTCACTCAGCTCATGTTTCCTTCAAGTTAGCTGTGCATAGAATTGACCCGCATAATATACGATATTATATCTATATTTGTATGTATATCAATAGAAATACCCTGTACAGAAACACACTGAGCTGTAGCTATTTAGAGTCTGAGAGATTCTCAGATGCTTTTGTAAGTGTTACAAAACCTCCCAGACCACCAGGACCTTAAGATTCCCTGCCAGTACCTTTCATGGTACTTGCAAAATCCCTGTCAGTACTTTCAATGGTGTGCACAGTGCTTCCAACAGTATTCTCAAATTCCCTGCCAAGACCTCCAGTGGTACTCACGGAACCCCTGCCAGAACATCAAATGGTGCTCACAAAAGCCCTGCTAGTACTTTTAATGGTACTCTCAAATTCCCTGCCAAGACCTCCAATGGCACTCTCAGAATCCATACCATGTCTTTCAATAGTACTCGCAAATTCCCTGCCACTACTTTCAATGTCACTCACAAATTCCCTGCCAGTACTTCCAATGGCACTCACAAACTACCTGGCAGGATTTTCAATAGTATTCGCAAGTTCTTTCCATGAGTTTCAATGGCACTCGCAAATTCACTGCCAGGACTTTCAATGGAACTTGCAAATTCCCTGCCATAACTTTCGATGATAGCAAATTCCCTGCTAGGACTTGCAGTGGTATATGCCAATTTCTTTGCCAGAACTTCCAATGGTAATCACAGAATCACTGCCAGTACTTCAAATGGTACTTGCAGAATTTATGCTAGTGCTTCCAGTGATGCTGTCGAATCCCTGCCAGGACTTTCACTGGTTCTTACAAATTCCGTACCTGTACTTCCAATGGTACTCAAAGAATCACTGTCAGGAATCTCAATGGTTCTCACAAATTTCCCGCCAGAACTTTTAAAGGCACTCGCAATTTCCCTGCCAGAGTTTTCAATGGTACTCACAAATTCCCTGTCAGGACTTTCAATGGTAGTTGCCAATTCCCTGCCAGAACATCCAATGGTACTTGCAGAATTCCTGCCAGTACTTGGTACTCACCAAATCTCTGCTAGTACTTCCAATGGCACTCGCAAATTCCCTGCCAGGACATTCAAAGGTACTCAGATTCCCTGCCAGGACTTTCAATGGCACTCGCAAATTCCTTGCCAGTACTTCCAATGTTGCTTCTAATTCCCTGCCAGTACTTTCATGGTATTCACAAATTCCCTGCCAGCACTTTTGAATGGTACTTGCCAGGACTTTCAATGGTTCGTACAGATTCCCTGCATGTACTTCCAATGGTACTCAAAAAATCCCTGCCAGGAATCTCAATGGTTCCACAAATTTACCGCCAGTACTTCCAAAGGCACTCGCAATTTCCCTAACAGAGCTTTCAATGGTACTCACAAATTCCCTGTCAGGACTTTCAAAGGCACTTGCAAATTCCCTGCCAGGACAGTCAATAGTGGCAAATTCCCTGCCAGGACTTTCAATGGTACTTGCCAATTCCCTGCCAGAACATCCAATGGTACTTGCAGAATTCCTGCCAGTACTTGGTACTCACAAAATCTCTGCTAGTACTTCCAAGGGCACTCGCAAATTCCCTGCCAGGACATTCAAAGGTATTCTCAAATTCCCTGCCATGACTTTCAGTGGCACTCGCAAATTCCTTGCCAGTACATCCAATGTTACTCCCAATTCCCTGCCAGAACTTTCATGATATTCACAAATTCCCTGCCAGCACTTTTCAATGCTACTTGCAGTATAAATGAAAGTTCTGGCAGGGATTTAGCAAGTGTAAATTATCCCTTTTTATTACATTATTTTTATTTTTTGTTGTTGCACTAAGATTATTTTTTTATTTATTGACAATTTTCTCCTCCGGCTAAGAAAAATAGATACAACGTACCCTTTTATCCATGCAAAAGGAGGCAGAGAGTACAGGGGCGGGTTGTGATAGCCAGTCATTAGTGCGAGATCTGAAGCTGTCAGTGACAGTTCGGTCTCCACGCTGGGAGCACGCTTCCAGCTAAAATGCAGATGCGAATATATGCGGCACTTTACAAGGAGGCCCACTTCCGTGACGCCACATATATATGTTACGCCGGCATCGGCGGGTTAAAGCACTTATCTCCCAGTGTTGTGATCGGCGTTCGATAGATCACACAGATATCACACAAAAGCAGAATCATCCATGTTTACATCAATTCCATTAACACATGTCATGGGTAATGGATGTATCACTCGTGTCAAAGCGTATTTTTCTTGTCAGGCCCAGAAACCGCCATCAAATTGCCATCTTTCTATTATTCGGGACCACTGACAGCTGTGTAATAGGAGCGCACATGGTTTGCCTATCAGTGTGAAGTGGTGATCCCATCAGCTATAAAGTGTAATATTAGAAGCTCATGTCTTTCTTATTGTTAATGTCAAGTGGTAATATGATCATTCGGTGCTATGAATAATGACCGTTTTTACGCTCTGTGCTATTCGTTAATGTCATTGCTGGCATATCGAGAATAGCCAATTTTCCTAACTCCAAAGCTTTGCTGCTCATGAGGTTACCACAAGCCTGGACTTCTAGAAACCGATGACAAGGCAGATATATCTCCAACAGGTCATCCTTTATTCCTATCATAGGTTATACTTGAAAACTC
The DNA here is from genome assembly GCF_062004578.1 of Staurois parvus. Classification (NCBI taxonomy): domain Eukaryota; kingdom Metazoa; phylum Chordata; class Amphibia; order Anura; family Ranidae; genus Staurois; species Staurois parvus. The sequence continues at coordinate 1,111,955 of NW_028318918.1, forward strand.
GTCTCTTCGGGGAAAAACTGCCTCTCAGCCACCTAAAAATTAAACTTCTTTCAATTCTCGAACAATTCACCCCATGCAATTATTACCTTTTGTATCAATTGCCAGGGGTGTAGATAAGGGGGACAGCACGGTGGCTAAATGGTCAGCACTTCCGCCTGGCATATAACCCCTTTTGATAAAGTGAGTGGCACGAAACGCGTCAGAGGGGAGCCGTACGCCGTGACGTCACGCCGCCGAAGCCTCGTGAAGGTCCGGCGGGCATCTTACACCTTGGAAGGTCAGTGTTCATTATACAGCTGCTATCCTATGCTGCATTGTTTTGACAATTTTACTTTTTTACCCATGTGGATGGCTTTATATTGGCTTACTTAACCCCTTCCCGCCGGCGCCTCCCGGCCCTTTTAGAGTTTCAGACGCCGGGAGTCGGGGTGGGTGGGGCGTGGTTTAGGAATCATGTGACCGCCGTGACGCGTCATCACGGCGGTCACGTGATCGGGAAAGGTCCCGATCGAAAGAGCGGACCGGGACCTTTCCGTGAGTACCACACATGTGTGCTGGGAGCGCGCAGGGCGCACGCTCTCAGCACATGTTTTTTGCTACATGAACGCAAATGTGCGGCCGCTCGGCGTCTAGGCCCAGACGCCGGGAGGCCGCACATTTGTGTTCGGCCGGCGCAAAGGGGTTAATAAATAATGAAATACTACTCTATTATTATTATTATACAGGATTTATATAGCGCCAACAGTTCGCTCAGCGCTGTACATTACAATGGGAGACAATACATGAGACAGTACAATAACAATACAATGCGATACACGAGGGGTTCGAGGGCCCTGCTCCTTGGAGCTTACAATATAGGAGGGAGGGGATAGTGGTACGGGAGGAAAAGCTGTGGGGGATGGAGTGGTAGGAAGAGTGGAGGAGATAGGCAATTAGCAGAGGGCGGGGTAGGCTTCCCTGAAGAGGTGGGTTTTCAGGGTGCAGATTCTTACAGCAATGCTACCACCATCTGTCAGACCTGAGAAACAGGCAGTGGCAGTTAAGAGTGAAGGACTTTCTTTACCTCCTTGGCTCTGATCATCACATGACACAGTTGGGGGAGGACTTCCCCTCATTCTGAAAAGCCTGGTCTGGTGGTTGGATTTTATGGAGGGGGGAGAACTGTACCGAGGATTGGGGGCTGTACTGGTGAGGAGGTTCTGTATTGGTGTGGAGATCTGTACTAGGGGAAATCTGTACTGGGTAGGAGATCTGTACTGGGGGGGTTATGTACTGGTTGGGGAATCTGTATTGGGGGGGTGCAATCTGCAATAGGGAAAATCTGTACTGGAGGACAGGAAATCTGTACTGGTGGAATCTGTACTGGGTGGGTAGAAATCTTTCCTGTTAGGTAGGAATCTGTACTGTGGGAGGGAGACCTGTACTGGGGAACTCTACTGATGGGGGGTAGATCTTTGTTGGGCTGGAGGGATCTATACTGGGGTAGAGGAGATCTGTGCTGGTTGGATCTGTACTGCTGGGTGGGAATCTTTACTGGGGGAGAGAGATCTGTACTGGGGAACTCAATTGGTGGGGGAATAAATCTTTGTTGGGCTCAAGGGATCTGTATTGAAAGGGGAGAATATGTACTGGGGGAGGGAAGCTATGTACTACGGGGTGAGAATCTGTACTGGGGGAGGGAGAACTGCACTGTGGAACTCTACTGGTGGGGGAGAAATAGGTCTTTGTTGGGCTTTGTTGAGGGATCTGTATTGAGGGGGGTTCTGTGTTGGTGGGATCTATAGTGCTAGGTGGGAATCTGTACTGGGAAACTCTACCGGTTGGGGGGACAGACCTGTGTTGGGCTCGAGGGATCTGTATTGAAAGGGGAGGATCTGTACTGGGGGAGAGAAGATATGTACTGCAGAGTGAGAATCTGCATGGGGGAGGGAGAACTGTACTGGGGAACCCTACCGGTGGGGGAGAAAAAGTCTTTGTTGGGCTAGAGGGATCTGTATTCTGGGGAGGATCTGTGTTGGTGGGATCTATAGTGCTAGGTGGGAATCTGTACTGGGGGAATGAGACCTGTACTGGGAAACTCTACCGGTTGGGGGGATAGATCTGTGTTGGGCTTGATGGATCTGTATTGGAGGTAAGGAATCTGTACTGGGGGAGAGGTGATCTGTACTGATGGGATCTAAACAGGATGGGGACGAATTTGTACTGGGAAGGAGACCTGTACTTTGGGGAGAAGATCTGTACTGAGGGCGAAGATCTGTACTGGGGAGAGGAGACATTTTCTTGTGGGGAAGAGGGGATCTGTACTAAGGGTGAAGATCTGTATTGGGGAGAGGAGACATTTTCTTGTGGGGAAGAGGGGATCTGTACTGAGGGTGAAGATCTGTATTGGGGAGAGGAGACATTTTCTAATGGGGGGGGGGGATCTGTACTGAGGGTGAAGATCTGTATTGGGGAGAGGAGACATTTTCTTGTGGGGAAGAGGGGATCTGTACTGAGGGTGAAGATCTGTATTGGTGAGAGGAGACATTTTCTAATGGGGGGGGGGGAACTGTACTGAGAGGGGATTTTGGCTTGTAGAGGGAGATCTTTTTTTTTTTGACTGAATACTTACCCATCCAATATACACTCCTGGCTCTGTACTCTCTGGGTTACAGACCTCAGACCCCCGTTAGACTCCTATGCCTAGTAAATAAAGTGAAACATTACTCAATGAGTAAAGGTGAGAATAGTTCCTTTGTAAAAAAAACCCAAAAAACTTTGGGAGGTACAAGGACTGTACCATATGTTATCGTGTACACAGGAGGCGCAAATTTTAAACCCCTCCCACTGCAGCGCCCTCCTTCTAGCTACATTTACGAGTGGTCTTGCTGGATGACTTGTCCAACAATGCAGCTGGCCTTCCACATAGGAAGATGTATTATGGGGGTCAAAACGCCATAACAGAAAAAAGGACACGAGACTTTTTCTTTAATGCAGACTGATATTTATTGTCTTCGACTGTTTGATGGTTTATCTGATTTTCTAATACTTTTACGTTCTGCCTGTACTTGACAGTACAATACATTTTGAATTCATTCATTAATTATTTTGTTCTTTTAGGTCTGAAGATTATGTGTTGATGGTCTGATTAGCCTAAAAACACACCTAAAGCTGCACATAAAGGTAAGATTTTACTCTTTAAAATGTAGAGTGCTTTTTTTGGGGGGGGGGGGGGAGGGGCAGAAGTCTTATACCTCATGGCTTCCTAGCCCTTCATTACCTGCTAAAGCAAAACTCCAGGATAAGAAAATATTGTCTAAAGACAAGAGTCGTGTTCTTCTGGAATCTTGGTGTTTTGTGTATTTCCAGATCTGTGCAACAATCCAGTGTGAAGCTTTGCCTCTGTGCAGGAACTTCCTGTAATAAAGACCTCTCACTGCTGCTCTCTTTTTTTGTGTAGGGTGACTGGTCTTGTCTCCGCCCCCTCCTATAGTTTTCTACAGGAAGCCTTCAGTAGGTGGAGCCTGTTTGGCCCCTCCCACATCTCTGCTTTCGGCATAGGCTAGGTGCAGCACAATAATGAAGTCTTATCTGGGTTTGCAAAGGCACTTGGTGCACGCAAAGTGGATTAACATCCGTTGTGGCCTATAAGCAATATATTTAAATGAACATTTTGTGCTGGGAGTTCTGACATTTTATGGGAAAGTGTCCTTACCCTTTAACCTAAATTGAAGAAAACTTCCTGGTTTTAGCAAAACTTAGTGCTTTTGTTACACGTTCTGCCTGGAATTGCTGTTTTAATTCATGTTTTCTAATGTTTTTATGTGTGTTGCACTGAGTTTTGTGCGCCTGTGTGCAATGTCCTCTGATTGCTATGTGCTAATCGTTTTTGAGTATCCCATGCCCTAACCCCTCTATTGTTAAAGTTTCTTCGAGCAATAAATCCTAAACAGATGGAGGTGGGCAGCCTCTTTTCTTTTAGGGAAGAACCAGATAACCTTTTGGGGGTAGCACTTTACAATGTATTGTGTTAGAAAAATGCATGTTATGTCAACTCAGGCACTGATTTGGGGGGGGGGGGGAGGCCTGTCTCCTCTCTAATTCATCCCAAAGGTGTTCTATGGGGTTGAGGTCAGGACTCTGTGCAGGACAGTCAAGTTCCTCCACCCCAAACTGGCTCCTCCATGTCTTTATGGACCTTGGTTTGTGCACTGGTGGGCAGTCATGTTGGAACAGGAAGGGGTCATCCCCAAACTCTTCCCACAAAGTTGGGAGCATGAAATTGTCCAAAATGTCGCCTTAAGAGTTCCCTTCACTGGAACTAGGGGGCCAAGCCCAATCCCTGAAAAACAACCCCAAACCATAATCCCCCCTCCACCAAACTTTACCCTTGGCACAATGCAGTCAAGCAAGTACCATTCTTCTGGCAACCGCCAAACCCAGACACGTCCATCAGATTGCCAGACAGAGAAGTATGATTGGTCACTCCAGAGAACACGTCTCCACTGCTCTAGAGTCCAGTGGTGGCGTGCTTTACACCACGGCATCCGACGCTTTGCATTGTACTTGGTGATGGAAGGCTTGGATGCAGCTGCACGGCCATGGAAACCCATTCCATGAAGCTCTCTACACACTGTTGTTGGGCTCATCTGAAGGTCACACCAAGTTTGGAGGTCTAGCTATTGACTCTGCAGACAGTTGTTGACTTCTGTGCACTGTGTGCTTCAGCATGCGCTGACCCCGCTCTGTCATATGACGTGGCCTACCACTTGGTGGCTGAGTTGCTGTTGTTCCCAGTTTCTTCCACTTTTTTATAATCCCACTAACAGTTGAGCGTGGAATATTTAGTAGCCAGGAAATGTCACGGATGGACTTATTGCCCAGGTGGCCACCTATCACGGGACCACGCTTGGAGTCACTGAGCTCCTGAGAGCGACCCATTCTTTCACCAATGTTTGTAGAAGCAGTCTGCATGCCTAGGGGCTTGATTTTATACACCTGTGGCCACGGAAGGGATTGGAACACCTGAATCCAATGATTTGAAGGGTGGGGACCAGGGGCAGACTGACAACTCATGGGGCTCCCGGGCAATAGGGGATCATGGGGCCACTGTGTCCTTGCCCACACTCAAAAAAAAGCCTATAAAAGTTACCAGGGGCATTTCATGGGGCCCCCTACTGACCCTGGGCCCTCGGGCAGTGCCCGAGTTCTGGAATGGTCAGTCCGCCCCTGGCGGAGACAATACTTTTGGCAATATAGTGTAAGTGTAATGGTCAGGTATTCAAAAAATTTCAGCCATATAATGTATCTTCTCACTACTATATATAGCTGCACAATATGACTCAATTTGTAACAAACAAAAAGCAACCAGCGTGGGTGACACTGTATGAGAAAAACACAGTTACAGAAGAAATCCTCGAATGTGAGTGGTTGCTGAGAGGCAGCAGAGACGTTGCAGAACGTGCCTAGTTGTCAGTTTTAAGCGCAAGTTCGCTAAACGTTCCTGGAAATACTGGTGCCGTTCTCTTGATTGGGAGGTTTGCCAGGCCATTTCTATGCAAGAAGCAGCATTAATATTGATGTGCTGTCAGGTAATTTCCGCCAGTGGCAGCGGCATACAAATACCATTACAGTGTAATTAGTCGGCATCAAGCTGAGCTCTGATTGAAGAAAACTGTCAAATTTCACCTACCTGCTTTGTTCTTATTATGTCAGTCAATCCATGAATTCGGGAGACCATCCTTCTTCTGTAAGACTCTTATTCAGGGACTGCATTCCTTCAGCAGAATCATTGGCGTCAGTCCTAAAGATTTATGACTTGGTGTTCATTGGTAATTCATCACGAAGAGCTGTTATTGTCACCCTTTGCAACCAATGAGATTCTCCCATTCTAAAAGCAAAAATCACATTAACGTTTTTTCTAGAAACTGAGATACGTAGGGCAAGCAAAAACTGTGGGTCCATTAAAGGATCTCCTAATCCAGCGGTTCTCAACCTGTGGGTCGCGACCCCTTTGGGGGTCGAACAACCCTTACAGGGGTCTCCTAAGACCATCGGAAAACACATATTTCCGATGGTCTTAGGAACCGAGGCACCGCTCCTCTATCAATCTTCAGGCAGGTCCGCCCACATGCAGATACGTCCACATTTCCCTGGACCGCGATGTATGCACGGGATGACATGCCGCCCCTGTCATCTGGCCACATCCCCGGGATCACTCAACAGCTCCACTGTAGCTCAGGAGAGGCACACAGGTGGCCAATGGCAACCAATCCCCCCCCCCACTGACACCAATGATGGGGCACTATTTCTCCCACTGACACCAATGATGGGGCACTATTTCTCCCACTGACACCAACAATGTGGCACTATTCCTCCCACTGATACCAATGATGGGACACTATTCCTCCCACTGATACCAACGATGGGGCACTATTCCTCCCACTGATACCAATGATGGGGCACTATTCCTCCCACTGATACCAATGATGGGGCACTATTCCTCCCACTGACACCAGTGATGGGACACTATTCCTCCCACTGATACCAATGATGGGGCACTATTCCTCCCACTGACACCAATGATGGGGCACTATTCCTCCCACTGACACCAGTGATGGGGCACTATTCCTCCCACTGACACCAATGATGGGGCACTATTCCTCCCACTGATACCAATGATGGGGCACTATTCCTCCCCGATACCAATGATGGGGCACTATTCCTCCCACTGATACCAACGATGGGACACTATTCCTCCCACTGATACCAATGATGGGACACTATTCCTCCCACTGATACCAACGATGGGACACTATTCCTCCCACTGATACCAATGATGGGGCACTATTGCTCCCACTGATACCAATGATGGGACACTATTCCTCCCACTGATACCAACGATGGGACTCTACTCCTCTCACTGACACCAATGATGTGGCACTACTCCTCCCACTGCAAAATTACAGTTATGAAGTAGCAACGAAAATAATTTTATGGTTGGGGGTCACCACAACATGAGGAAATGTATTAAAGGGTCGCGGCATTAGGAAGGTTGAGAACCACTGTCCTAATCTATTACTGTGGGTTAAATAGATGGTCTTCCGGCCACTTTATTAGGTCCACCTGTTCAATTGCTTGGTAACACAAATTGCTAATCAGCCAATCACATGGCAGAAACTCCATGCATTTAGGCTTCTAGACGTGGTGAAGACGACTTGCTGAAGTTCAAACCGAACATCAGAATGGGGAAGAAAGGGGGTTTAAGTGACTTTGAACGTGGCATGGTTGTTGGTGCCAGACGGGCTGGTCTGAGTATTTCAGAAACTGCTGGTCTACTGGGATTTTCAAGCCCAACCATCAAAATAATAAGGACATTATAGTTGACAGCAGGGGCGGACTGACCATTTGGAAACTCGGGCACTGCCCAAGGGCCCGGGGTCAGTAGGGGGTCCCATGGGATGCCCCTGGTATCTTTTTCATAGGCTTTTTTGAGTTTGGGCAAGGACACAGGGGCCCCATGATCCCCTATTGCCCGGGGGCCCCATGAGTTGTCAGTCCGCCCCTGGTTGACAGGCATATCATATTATGAAGACTATGGAAAATTTTTGTTTGATATTACTGTACCTCCTAATTGTCCTTCTTTAGGATGGACCCCTCTTTTTTGAAACCAGACCCTCCTGTGCCTCTCTACTCTATGGTTCTTCAAAATTCAAACCGAGCATCAGAATGGGGAAGAAAGGGGGTTTAAGTGACTTTGAACGTGGCATGGTTGGTGGCAGATGGGCTGTTCTGAGTATTTCAGAAACTGCTGGTCTACTGGGATTTTCAAGCACAACCATCTCTAGGATTTACAGAGATTTGTCCGAAAAAGAGAAAATATCCAGTGAGCGGCAGTTTTGTGGGGGAAAATGCCTTGTCAATGTCAGAGGAGAATGGGCAGACTAGTTGCTGCGACTTTCAGATGGGTCAGAATTTGGCGTAAAGAACATGACGGCATGGATCCATCGTGCCTTGTATCAATGGTTCAGGCTGGTGGTATCATGGTGTGGTGGATCCATCCTGCCTTCTATCAACGGTTCAGGCTGGTGGTGATGGTGGTGTCATGGTGAGGTGGATCCATCCTGCCTTGTATCAACGGTTCAGGCTGGTGGTGTCATGGTGAGGTGGATCCATCCTGCCTTGTATCAACGGTTCAGGCTGATGGTGGTGTCATGGTGAGGTGGAACCATCCTGCCTTGTATCAACAGTTCAGGCTGGTGGTGGTGGAGTCATGGTGTGGCGGATCCATCCTGCCTTGTATCAACTGTTCAGGCTGGTGGTGGTGGTGGTGTCATGGTGAGGTGGATCCATCCTGCCTTGTATCAACAGTTCAGGCTGGTGGTGGTGGTGTCATGGTGTGATGGATCCATCCTGCCTTGTATCAACGGTTCAGGCTAGCATAAATTAACCGTAATCAAGAATATATTTTTATTTATTTATTTCAGGTACTTATATAGCGCCGTCAATTTACGCAGCACTTTACATATATATTGTACATTCACATCAGTCCCTAACCCTCAAGGGGTGTACAATCTAAGGTCCCTAACTCACATTCATACATACACATACTAGGGACAATTTAGACAGGATCCAATTCACCTACCAGCATGTCTTTGGAGTGTGGGAGGAAACCGGAGTACCCAGAGGAAACCCGCACAGGGAGAACATGCAAACTCCAGGCAGGTGCTGCAGTGGCTGGGATTCAAACCAATGACCCAAGTACTGCCAGGCAGAAGTGCTAACCATTTAGCAACTGTGCTGCCCATATATAGCTATATTTCACTGGGGTCCATGTAGAAAATGCAGTAACTGAAAAGCTTAGAGCTGAGAACAGCATTTCTCAACCAGGGTGCCTTGAGGTTTCTTCAGGGGTGCCTTGGCAAAATGTCCAAAAATTGCCCAAAACTTGTATATAAGCCAGCGGGTGGAACAAGCCTTCCTTTTAGTTACACAAAGCCACAGGTTTTCATTACGGGCACACAGGCACCATTATGACCATCTAGCCACAGGTGTCCTGACAGCCAATGACATCATCAGTTGATAAGGAGGTTGTCAGTTGCCTGCACAGCATCCTAGTTTGATCATCCCCTGCCCCTCTCCATCAGTGCTGGGGCCACATTAGCTCAGTGATGGAGAAAAACTGAGGGAGAAGAGAAACATTGGAATACTAGTCAGTACCAGTGTGCAAAAGTGTATTTGCTTTGAAAAAATAAATCACCTCTAATGTTGGGTGTCCTACATGTGTGGATGTTGCTGCGTTATACAAAACTATTAGAATAGTTTTTCATATTTTAGAATGGGGTGCCTCAAGACTCTCCATAATTTTAAAGGGTGCCTTGACTGAAAAGAGGTTGAGGAACACTGGCTTAGAACAACCATTCTTCACTTGGGTTCCAATGAACATCTAGGGGTTGCTTGACCTTCCATTTGATGAAGTCTGCACAGTTCCAGAGCCAATGCCACTTGCAAAGCCATCTGCATGACATCTATGATCTTTGTAGCTGTGTGAAAAGGTGGTAATCTAACCACCACTGTAAGTGCTCATTTACACTTGCATTTGTGAGGTGGTTAAACTAAGTGGTTGAACTGCATTTTCAGTGCCCATCAGTATGTATCTCATACTCATTCACACTGGGGAGGAGACTTTAAAATTTCGAGTTACCTTCCGTATCCCTACAACCTCCGGGCCAGAGTTGTGGGTAGGAGTCCCTTGTCATCATCAACATTGGAACAAGGTCCTTGGGGAGGGGGGGAATCCCTACAGCAAAGCCCTCCATGTTGAGGACATGTGGCCTAGTATGGCCTGGGGGGAAGGGGAGGTGCCCCCCCCCGACACACACACTTTCCTAGCCTTCCCGGCTACATTGTGTGCTTGGATAAGGGTCTGGTATGGATTTTGGAGTTGTGGGTAGGAGTCCCTTATCATCAACATTTAAAAGAGGTCCTTGTGGAGGTGGGGTATGCACCCTTCGGCAAAGCCCTCCATGTTGAGGACATGTGGCCTACTATGGCCTGGGGGGAAGGGGAGGTGCCCCCCCCCCCCCGACACACACACTTTCCTAGCCTTCCCGGCTACATTGTGTGCTTGGATGAGTGTCTGGTAAGGATTTTGGAGTTGTGGGTAGGAGTCTCTAATCAACATTGAAACGAGGTCCTTGGGCAGGTGGGGTATGCCCCCTTCGGCAAACCCCTCCATGTTGATTGCATGTGGCCTAGTATGGCTTGGGGAGAAGGGGAGGTGCTATACAAGTAGTACCTATAATAATAACAAACATCCCAATTTGGACCTCCAGAAATCTCTGAATGTACAATATATATGTAAATTGATGGCGCTATATAAGTACCTGAAATAAATAAATAAATTACTAAGAATTTTTAGCGGTTGCTCTCTCTATCTTGGTGGCCTGAAGTATTTGTCCCATTTTTGCCTTCCATCAGAAGGACTGCTAAGCCTGTATTATCAGCACGGAACTGGTTTAGCATACTGCAATACATTTATGTCATAAATATAAAGTCCTTGAAATGGTGAGATTCCCTCACGGGCTCTGTGACCCGCACAAACTTCAGTCCTCATTGTCCTTTCCCCAACAATTTTCATCTTAAGCGGCAAGTGAAATGTTTTGCGGAAAGCCTCCCCCGCAGCTGTCGATAGGATTTCATTCCTTTAGCCGTTTACTATTTTTGATAGGGCTGTTAACGGTGTGATTTAGAGATCAGCCGCGTAATAAATCGTTTCATATTTTGGGCCTTTTCTTTTTTTCAGCCTACTTTTTCAGATCTCGCCCCTGAGGCTTAGCGTGGTGTTTGAGACATGTCAGCACCGTGTCCCTCGGCTCTCCGTCATGTCAAAGCTTTGCCTAATCCCTCGCCCACCCAGAGACGGCTGCTACCAGCACAACCAAGTACCTGTTTGTGATATGAAACACAGCCCAGCCTAATAATCTTTTCCAGATGTGTCCGATTCCTATAACAAGGGCTACCTTCTACCCCAATATCTCCTCCGCTTTACTTTTACAAATATTTCCCCTGATTAATATATTCTGGCTTCAATTTACTCTAAAAATGTTCTTCTTGTTATTAAAGCTTGGACTTGCACTATTATCCAGTGTACATAGATGGGGGGCTACAGAGGGCCCTCGAAATAATAAGGACATTATAGTTGACAGGTATATCATTATCATTATTATTATTATACAGGATTTATATCGCGCTAACAGCTCAGCGCTTTACAATATAAGGGAGACAGTACAGCAACAATACAGTTCAATACAAGAGGGATTTGAGGGCCATGATCCTGGGAGCTTACAATCTAGGAGGGAGGGGCTAGTGGTACAAAAGGTAATAACTGTGGGGGATGGACTGGTTGGAAGAGTAGAAGATTCCAGTATTAGCTGAGGGCAGGATAGGCTTCCCTGAAGAGATAGGTTTTCAGAGATCGCCTAAAAGTGAGCAGAGTAGGTGATAGCTTGATAAATTGGGGTAGAGAGTTCCAGAGGATGGGGGAAGTTCTGGAGAAGTCCTGGAGATGAGCATGGGAGGAGGAGACAAGTGAGCTAGAGAGTAGGAGGTCTATGAGGAGCGGAGAGTACAGTTTGGGTGATATTTAGAGACAAGATCGGTGATGTAATTTGGGGCAGTGTTATAAATGGCTTTATACGTTATTGTTAGTTTTTTTTTATTTTATTCGTTGGGCAATGGGAAGCCAGTGGAGGGATTGGCAGAGAGGGGTAAAAGACACTGAGTGGAGGCCAGTGGAGGGATTGGCAGAGAGGGGTGGAGGACACTGAGTGGAGGCCAGTAGAGGAATTGACAGAGAGGGATGGAGGACACTGAGTGGAGGCCAGTGGAGGGATTGGCAGAGAGGGGTGGCAGATACAGAACGGTTAGTAAGGTGGATGAGTCTGGCAGCAGCATTCATGATAGGCTGAAGAGGGATAGCCTGCGATGAGGTCGGCCAATGAGGAGGGAGTTACAATAGTCAAGGCGAGATATAACAAGGGAGTAAATAAGTTGCTTAGTGGTTTCCGAGGTTAGGAACGGACGTATCTTGGAGATGTTGCAGTGGTGAAATCTACAAGATTTGGACAGCGATTGGATTTGGAGGTGAAAGAACAGATGGGAGTCTAGGATTACACCTAGTACCCTGGCATGAGGGGATGAACTAATGATTGTGTTATTGATCTTGATGGAGAAGTCGGGGGGGGGGGCGCGGGCTGGGGGGGAATACTAAGAGCTCAGTTTTGGAAAGACTGAGTTTGAGGAAGTGGAGTGACATCCATGCCGATATGTCGCTTAGTAGGTTAGTAATGCGAGAGGAGACTGAAGGGGTGAGGTGAGGGGTAGAAAGATAGATTTGTGTGTCATCAGCATAGAGATGGTACTTAAAACCATGGGAGTTTATCAAGTGACCAAGGGAGGAGGTGTAGATGGAGAAGAGAGGGGGTCCAAGGACAGAACCTAGAGGGACCCCTACAGAAAGAGGGAGTGAAGAGGAGGTGGCAGCGTTATAGGTAACGTTGAAGGAGCGTTGTGATAGGTAGGAGGAGAACCAGGAGAGAGCAGAGTCTCTGAGACCAAGAGATTGGAGTTTTTTGAGGAGGAGGGGGTGGTCAACCGTGTCAAAAGCCGCAGAGAGGTCAAGTAGTAAGAGTACGGAGTAGTGGTCATTGGTTTTAGCTGTTAGTAGATCATTAGAGAGTTTTAGTAGGGCAGGTTCAGTGGAGTGTAGTGAGCCGAAAGCCAGACTGTAAAGGGTCAAGAAGGTTGTTGTCGGTGAAGTGGGAGCTCATATTATGAAGACTATGGAAAATTTTTGTTTGATATTACTGTCCCTCCTAATTGTCCTTCTTTAGGATGGACCACTCTTTTTTGAAACCAGACCCTCCTGTGCCTCTCTACTCTATGGTTCTTCCTTTAGGTTTATTTAATTGGCAGTAATGGGTTAAACAAGCACTAGGTAAAAAGCAAGCTGCTAGCATAAAGGCCAAACCTCAAATCCTTATAATAAATCAATAATCATAAATTGATTATGAAAACGTGCACGGGCACAAAACGCGTTAGTGGAGACAAGCCAGTGACGTCACGCCGCACAGGCCATGAGGAAGGCCGGCGGCCATCTTTGTTACTGTTTCTCATTGCCAGATGTGAATGCATTACTTTTATGTACACTATATGCCATCTGAATAAAAATGACGGCACTATTAGGCACTCTTTCTCTGGCTCGTTTATTTATGAGCCCTTTAAGGTGGATTCCTGGTTTCTCCTAATGCCTATTACTGGTCCATTTGCACCAGATGGGATTTATCCTGGAACCTGGAGAGTAGCAGCCGGATGATCACCTGATGTGCTGACGTGTGCCAGATGATCCCCTGAGTTACCTTTAGGATACAGATGACCAGGAGTGGTGTAATTTACTCAAATGCGCAAATAATTGCACTTTCTGGTTAGTGCAATATATACTCGTTTTCCATCCACTGGAGTCACGGAATTCACCCATATATGTTCATTGGACTTTATATCTATTTATTCTTATTTGTGTCACTACTGCACTTTATGCGTCATATTAAGACACTACTCTCACCAATATTTGTTGTGCTCCACAGCGCACGTTTTTTCATGTTTATTACATATTTTTATTATTTTACTCATTAATTGATTAGCGCTGCATTGTATGATTATAGATTTATTTAATTATTTATTTCAGGTCCTTATATAGCGTCGTCATTTTATGCAGCACTTTACATACAGTCATGGCCGAAATTGTTGGCACCCTTGATATTTCTCCAGGAAATCATGTATTTCTCACGAAACGTATTGCATTAACACATGTTTTGCTATACACATGTTTATTCCCTTTGTGTGTATTGGGACAAAACAAAAAAAGGGAGGAAAGAAAGCAAATTCGACATAATGTCACACAAACCTCCAAAAATGGGCTGGACAAAAGTATTGGCACCCTTTCACAACTGCGCATAAATAAGAATGTTACAAGCATGTGATGCTCCTGTAAACTCACCTGGGGCAAGTAACAGGTGTGGGCAATATAGAAATCACACCTGAAAGCAGATAAAAAGGAGAGACGTTCACTTAACCTTTGCATTGTGTGTCTGTCTGTGCCACACTAAGCATGGACAACAGAAAGAGGAGACGAGAACTGTCTGAGGACCTGAGAACCAAAATTGTGGCAAAATCTTGTAGATTCACATCAGTCCCTAACCCTCAAGTGTCACAAGTTAGCCTGCAGTTTCTTGTTTGTGTTCTTACCTCCTTGCTGCAGTGCTGTTCCTGATCCCTTTCACATGTGTGGTTTGTCTGTGCTCACCTATGGGTGTCATCTGCTGTCCTCTGGGTTTTATTTCCTTCCCTTTCATCACTTCCTGGCCCGCCTCCTTGTTTGCCTGCCTATATAAGACATGCTCAGTCTAGGCCACCTTGCCTGAGCAACTTCCTAGTTGTCGGAGCTCCTGTGTGTTGCTATTGCCTGTATCCTGCATTGACTACTTGTGTACTGGCTTCATTCTCTGACTGTGCTTGGTTTCTGCCCATCCTGACCTCGGCTAGTCTATTGGAATTCCGTTTGTCTCTTCCCATTGTACTCTGCTCCCGCGAGCGGTCTCCTCATCCTCAGCTGGGCGTACCTGGGGGCCGCAACCTGGTCCCAGCTTGCTGCAAGTCCATCCCCACCATCAGGGTCTCTGGTGAAGAAGCAGGCTGGGGCTTAGACTCCGCGCCCTGGGGAACAACACGTTGGGTATCTACAAGGGCTCACTACCACAGGTGCTAACATCAAGGGGCGTACCATCTAAGGTCCCTAACTCACATTCATACATACACATACTAGGGCCAATTTAGACAGGATCCAATTAATCTACCAGCATGTCTTTGGAGCATGGGAGGAAACTAGAGTACCCAGAGGAAACCCATGCAGCCACAGGGAGAACATGCAAACTCCAGGCAGGAGGTGCTGTGGCTGGGATTCAAACCAACGACCCTAGTGCTGCCAGGTCGAAGTGCTAACCATTTAGCCACTGTGCTGCCCCATAGGTTTGATGTAGAGTTCTGTATACACAAATGTACTGTTTGTGAAATATGTCACCTTGTGTACGATTGAATGGAGAGGTGGGTGGAAATACAACACCAGTACCACCGTCTAACGCAGCCTTTTTTTAACCAGGGCGTCCAGGCACCCTGGGGTGCTTTCAGGTGTCTTCAGGGGTGCCTTGGAAAAATGCCTAAAAATTGCCCAAAAATTGTATTCAGGATCAGGGGCGGACTGACAACTCATGCGGCCCCCGGGCAATAGGGGATCATGGGGCCCCTGTGTCCTTGCCCAAACTCAAAAAAGCCTATGAAAAAGGTACCAGGGGCATCTCATGGGGCCCCCTTCTGACCCCGGGCCCTCGGGCAGTGCCCGAGTTTCCAATTGGACATGAAACTACTGCCATACTTTGCCATACCTGTTGAGGTATCCCTTCAGACCTGGGCGACTATGGTCTATAAGAAGACTGTCCTCCTGAGAATGCCTTGAGGATCAATGTACACTTCTTATTGGGTGGTAGGGTGGCCATTGGGGGAGACATCTGTATATTCAAATACTTTAGGCACATAACTCATCATTTCATCACCAACACTATGCTTCTTTTACTCTTAAAGGATGCTTGCTCATCTGCTCCTCCTTAACACGAGTGGACATTGTTGCTGCCAGGTCATCTTCTCTCTGCCATCCCTAGATGGAGTACTACCGTTTTTCCTTTGACCTATGCTTAATTTTTACCATATATTTACTGTAATACGCTCCTAGCACATCCTTTGTAAGCAAATGATGTTTGATTCATGTAAGCTATTTTAATTTTATTGGTGTCATCAGTTCGTGGGTGGTTGCAGCGTGGTGTGACAGCAGTAAACACAGTGCCCAGTTGCAAATAACAGAACTTGTATTGAAGGAACGGCCCAAAGATACAACCAGCTAAGCAGGAGTACATCAGACTGGGAACACCCACAGTTCTGGACAGTAATGCAGAGCAGAGCAGGTCCTGATGTGCTGACAGCATCTGTTTCTGAGGGTGGAATCTGGTCTGTACCCAATCTGGAGGATTCTGGGAAAAGATAGTGTGTCCCTATCCTGTCCTTACCATCCAAAATCTTTCCCGACTACTATTTACTTTCGCTGACAGACAGGTAACCTGTCCCTGCACTGTCCACTTGCAAAATGCGTGCCAAACCCAGGAGCCAGGGTCTTAAATAGACTCTGCCTGACCCAAGATGGCTGTCAGGGTCACATGGAACAGGTTTCTCCTGACTATTTCTCCTACTGCAATGCCACTGCAGTTGAGAACCACCAACAGTGGAGAAAGGAGACTGCACCTGCCTACATGTTTGTTACAGCTGGCATTGTTACCTTATTTTTCCTACATGTAAGGATCACTGAGTGTCCTCGGCCGAACACATACTACATAGAATTGTACATCTAACTTACCCATTGGTCCCTTAGTTACCATCGCCCTCCCCCTTCCGCCACTAGAGACAAAATTGCTCAGTACCTGCCAGGATTGTCACTTTCCCTATACACATACCAGATTCTTTGAGCTAAACTTGAAAGTATATTTCTTTTATTTGTCTCCTCCAGGGGCAGACTGACCATTTGGAAACTCGGGTCAGTAGGGGGCCCCATGAGATGCCCCTGGTACCTTTTTCATAGGTTTTTTTGAGTTTGCCAAGGACACAGGGGCCCCATGATCCCCTATTGCCCGGGGGGGCCCCATGAGTTGTCAGTCCACCCCTGGTTGACAGGCATATCATATTATGAAGACTATGGAAAATTTTTGTTTGATATTACTGTACCTCCTAATTGTCCTTCTTTAGGATGGACCCCTCTTTTTGAAACCAGACCCTCCTGTGCCTCTCTACTCTATGGTTCTTCAAAGTTCAAACCGAGCATCAGAATTCCCCCTCCACCCTTTTAGTTCCATTCTTTCCTCCTTCGCCTTCACTTCCATCCAAACATATCTCATATCTCTATCATTTGCTTTACCTTGATATATATCCACAGATGCCAAACTAGGAGTCTTGCTGGGAGTGGGAACTAAACATATCTCCATCCCCAGAGGACTGTGAAAAAAGTTATCCTCAAACATAGTAATCCTTCACAGGAGAAAAACTGAAAAATTCTTGCCTGATGGTATCGCTGCCCTACAGATATCTTTCATTTCCTCTCCTAAATCAACAGGTATTGGAGATACTTCAATCCTATAGGCACCATGTGTTACATACGGTGGAAGCACTTCACAATTTCCAACTTTTGGTGTTTCCACATACTACAAAGCTACCAGAGTACCGTCCCCAATACCCCTTCAATCACCTCACTCTTGATTCCCAGCTCTATAGGTTTCTTACTGCAGCTATATCTGTTATTCCAAGACACTGACCCCAACCAACTCCCCAGCCGTAGCTGAATGGGTGCAGGAAATGAATGGGATAATGATTGTAAAGCGTTTGGTGGCAGAAGACAACAGTCTTAATCATTTCTTGCATCCTGGACAATGTTGAAATCATCTTCGGATCTCCAACCTTTTCTGACTTAGTTTTCCAATATCTACGTTTGCCAGCACAGCTTGATGGGGTTGATCCATTACCCTTCCCTGTGAATCCCCAACCCCTATTCCCTTGCTTTTCCCTTACTTTGTTCCCTCTCCTGACCTTTCCCATCTCCAGTCTTACCTTCTACCTATCTGCCCTTCTAAATTATTCTACCAAGCATTTCATCTCCAATACATACATTCTCCATCACATTCCTATCAATTTGAGTGATGATACCAGAAAATCCTTAAACCAATTGTCATTGGTTTGGGATTTTTTTCATTGATATATTTGTCTATTGACTGTCGGTCCAAACTGCAGCCCGGGTGCTGGATGTGGCCCTTTGCTTGCTTTTATCCGGTCCTTGGGGCATTATTCCTCCAACTGATACAAGGCTCTATTCCTCTTGCTTACACCAACAATGGGGTATAATTCCTGTCACTGATACCAACAATCGGGGGATTATTCTTATCACTGACTCCAACACCGGGACACTCTTTCTCCAACTGACACCAACAATGGAGCATAATTCCTGTCATTGATACCAGCAATGGGGCACTATTCCTACCAATGCACCAACAATGGGGCACTATTCCTACCAATGCACCAACAATGGGGCACTATTCCTTCCACTTACACTAATGATGGAGCACTCTTTCTCCCTCTGGCTCCAACAATAATGCATTATTTCTCCCACTGGCCCCAACAATAGGGCACTATTACTCCTACTGGTCTAACAATAGGGCACTATTCCTCCAGCTGGCCCTAACAATAGAGCACTATTCCTCCAGCTGGCCCTAACAATAGGGCACTATTCCTCCCCCTGGCCCTAAAAATGGGGCATTAGTCCTCCCACTGACACTAATGATAGGGCACTATTCTATTCCTACCACTGGTTTCAACAATAGGGCACTATTCCTCTCACTGGCCCCAACAATGGGACATTATTCCTTCCACTTACACTAATGATGGAGCACTCTTTCTCCCACTGGCCCCAACAATAGGGCACTATTCCTCCCGCTGGCCATAGCGAATGGGGCACTATTCCTCCCACTGGCCCTAATGAATGGGGCACTATTCCTCCCACTGGCCCCAAAATATAGCACTATTCGTCCAGCTGGCCCTAACAATAGGGCACTATTCCTCCCACTGGCCCTAACAATAGGGCACTATTCCTCCTGCTGGCCCTAATGATGGGGCACTATTCCTCCCGCTGGCCCTAGTGATGGGGCACTATTCCTCCCGCTGGCCCTAATGATGGGGCACTATTCCTACAGCTGATACCAATGATGGGGCACTATTCCTCCCACTTACACAAATGATGGGGCACTATTCCTCCCACTGATACCAATGATGTGGCACTATTCCTCCCACTGATACCAACGATGGGGCACTATTCCTCCCACTGATACCAATGATGGGGCACTATTCCTCCCACTGATACCAATGATGGGGCACTATTCCTCCCACTGATACCAATGATGGGGCACTATCCCTATCACTGACACTAATGATGGGGCACTATTCCTTCCACTGATACCAATGATGGGGCACTATTCCTCCCACTGACACCAATGATGGGGCACTATTCCTCCCACTGATACCAATGATGGGGCACTATCCCTATCACTGACACTAATGATGGGGCACTATTCCTCCCACTGATACCAATGATGGGGCACTATTCCTCCCACTGATACCAATGATGGGGCACTATCCCTATCACTGACACTAATGATGGGGCACTATTCCTACCACTGGCCCCGACAATGGGGCACTATTCCTCCAACTGACACCAACAGCAGGGCACTGGCCACAATCCGGCCCCCTCAAAGTCTGAAGGTCAATAAAGTTGCCCTTGTGTAGAACATTTGGAGATCCCTGGACTATGTTATGGCAATAGGTCTATCTACACCACAAAAATAAACAGATTACACATAAAAGATAGCTATAGCCTAACAACATTTTATGCAAATCTCTATATCTCCTTCAAATGCCAAACTTGGCCCTATCCCTCCCACTCACCAAACCTTCCTGTTGGTCGATGAGCCAATCAATCACATTAAGAAGGACGTTATGGCATGTGGGTTTTTGATGAAGATAACCTCTTTGTGCATTTTTTTTCATATACTCAGTTAGAATTGACTAAGTTTGTGACGGGTTTACTTTAATAAGACAAGTGCAAAGATAATGATGATGTGCAGAGGCTGGTAATGCCTAGCAATCAACCACCTTTCAATGTTTAACAGTCAAGACAATGAAGGATGATTTCTTAATGACGCTGATGGACTATTGTGCTTTCCTCTTTGCCTTATTAAATAACTCCGCAATTGTCAGTGACAGATTTTATATTATGAGGAAGCACTGGAACCCGTCGAAGGTTGCCAAGAATTAGATTCTTTCATTACAGTGTAGCTTTCTTACTGTATGCTCTATTCATTAGCGTTTGCTGCTTTTTGTTGAGGTCCTAGGGCCTATTCACCCCATTATGACAGATGTTGGTACAGAGAAAAATAATGTTGCTACAACAAAACCAGCGGGATAAATTGACGTTGAGCGCTATATACTCTATCTCGATAGTCTCATGTATTTTTTTCTCTTTAACCACTTCAAGTCCGGGCCAGGGGCGGACTGACAACTCATGGGGCCCCCCCGGGCAATAGGGGATCATGGGGCCCCTGTGTCCTTGCCCAAACTCAAAAAAGCCTATGAAAAAGGTACCAGGGGCATCTCATGGGGCCCCTGACTGACCCCGGGCCCTCGGGCAGTACCCGAGTTTCCAATTGGTCAGTCCACCTGTTACGATCCACCTGGTGGTACCTCTGGCAGTCCGCCGGACAGGATTTCCCAGAGCGTGGAGTCTAAGCCCTGGACTGTGCATTCACCAGGGCCCCTGATGGTGGAGATGGACTTGAAGCAGACCAGGACCAGGTCACGACCTCTGAGCACTCCCACGCGTGGCAGAGGGGTCCACAGGGGATGACTACAGGAGGAGAGCCTGATGTGAAGAGGCCGACAGGCCCAGGCAGGATGGATGGATGGATGGACGGTTTGTAGTCAGACAGGCCAGATCGTTACCGTGGGAGCAGCGAGGTACAGAATCGGCAGGCAGAGGATAGTCGGGTCACACGCAGGGTCAGTACCAGGATAGTCAATCCGAGGGGAGATCCAAGAGAGAGGTCAGACAAGGCAGGGGTCAGGATAGGAGAAGGTAGCGTAGTCAGGGCAATCCGGGTCAGCAATCAGGTAATAATGCAGGAACAGAGTACAGGAACGCAGGGGAACACAGGAAGACCTCACGGCAATCAGTGACAGAGCAGGGCATCTTTAAATACCTCGCCCTGCGCTGTCATTAGTGCCCAGCGTGTACTCGCAGCGCCTAGTGCGCATGCGCGAGTCTCCTTCAGCCGCAGCCGACCGGGACCTAATGCTCGTATCCCGGCGCGAGCCGCCGAGACTGCGCATGCGCCAGATCAGACGCCGCGGCGGACCCTGACACCACCCCTGGTCCGGGCACTTTTACCCCCTTCCTGTCCAGGCCAATTTTCAGCTTTCAGTGCTTTCACACTTTGAACTACAATTGCACGGTCATGCAACACTGTACCCATATGAATTTTTTAGCATTTTTTTGAGACAGATAAAGCTTTATTATGGTGCTATTTATTCACCATTGGGATTTTTTTTTTTTGCTACGTAAATGAAAAAGTCCAAAAATTTTGAAGTGTTTTTCTTTTGCAAATAAATAATATTTCATCATAAATCTTGGCTAAAATGTATTCCGTTATCTTTTTAGTAAAAAAAATAAATAAATAACCCAAATTTGTTTATAACCAAAAATTATAATTTTTCTAAATTTTTTGTTTACATTTTTATTTTATTTTTTATATTATTATTTATTTATTTCAGGTACTTATATAGAGCCATCAATTTATGCAGCGCTTTACATATATATTGTACATTCACATCAGTCACTAACAGGGGCAGACTGACCATTTGGAAACTCGGGCACTGCCCGGGGTCAGTCGGGGGCCCCATGAGATGCTCCTGATACCTTTTTCATAGGCTTTTTTGAGTTTGGGCAAGGACACAGGGGCCCCATGATCCCCTATTGCCCGGGGGCCCCATGAGTTGTCAGTCCGCCCCTGCTTCAGTCCCTAACCCTCAAGGGGTGTACAATCTAAGGTCCCTAACTCACATTCATATACAAGGGCCAATTTATACAGGATCCAATTAACCTACCAGCATGTCTTTGGAGTGTGGGAGGAAACTGGAGTACCTGGAGGAAACCCGCGCAGGCACAGGGAGAACATGCAAACTCCAGGCAGTAGGTGCCGTGGCTGGGATTCGAACCAACGACCCGAGTACTGCCAGGCGGAAGTGCTATTATTTGCTTTTACATACTGTCACCCTAGCAGTACAGTGTCACCATGGTGACACTGTACTACTTGTGGGGGGTGATGAAGATTTTTTTTTTTTACACTGATTGCTTTTACACCTATAAAGGCTGTAAAAGCAATAATTTCTCTTTCTCTCTGGCTGCATTCTTGCAGCCATTGAGAACTACTGTGTGAGCTGTGATTGGTCACAGCTTGTCACATGGTACAAGGCTGTTGTGAATAGCCTTGTACCATGTGACCTCTGTGATCATTCACAGATTTCACACGTAGTAAGCATGATGTCAGAAGTGACCTCTTGCTTAGTACTCTTCATGTGATCATTGATTGGCCAATCAGTGATCACATGATCGGGACCTCGCACAGAGGTCCCGTCCGACGATTGGTGTTCCACTGTTTCCGGAGGACACAGCGGGCACAGGATCGTGGTGCTGCGCGCTTCCAGGGAGAGCGCACAAGCAGGGTGCGGGGAGGCCATTTATAAACAGCCACCCGACCCTGCACTGCCACCGTCTGGCCGTTTATATACAACGGCCGGACGGGAAGTGGTTAAAGAACTATACCGCTGCATGTTATAATTTTTAATTGTTTTTCATTTGAAAAATACTTTAAAACACATTATTCTCTTAGCACACGGGTGTCAAACTGGCGGCCCTCCAGCTGTTGCCAAACTACAAGTCCCATGAGGCATTGCAAGATTGACAGTTACAAGCATGACTCCCAAAGGCAGAGGCATGATGGGACTTGTAGTTTCGCAACAGCTAGAGAGTCACCAGTTTGACACCCCAGTCTTAGATTGTAAGCTCCCAGGATCCTATCCCTCTTCTATTGAACTGTATTGTTGCTGTATCGTCTCCCGTTATATATTGTAAAGCGCTGAGCAAACTGTTGGTGCCATAAATCCTGTATAATAATTCTCTAGGAGGATGATGTCTTCCTCTCCTCCCACTCCAATGATCTACGTGGGCAAAGCTCAGTCCCTCATCACAAGCATCCCTTTGAAAAATTGTAATGTGGAGAAAAGGAGTGATGGGTCTGTTAGACTAGATCTGTTGTCTGTTGCACAATGTATATATTAAGTAATTAGCTGATTCCCCCATATAGATCTTCATATATAAAGGCTGTTTGATCCTGTCTCCTCTGATCCTCCTCTTGTTCAAATGTCCACGCTGATAAGACAGACTGAACCCATAGTCCTTCTGCACATGCTCAGTTTAGTGTGTATTGCTAGAGAGGTTTGGGTTTTTTTTCTTGGGAGAGTCCATGTGATCAGCACAGGCTCAATCAGCACTGTCCAGACAGAGGGTCAGGGGGTCTGCATCCTCCTAGAGTAGAATGAAAACTCCTTCTACAAGCTTTAACCAGTGTTCTGCAAGACACTGATAGAAGTCACAAGACTGATATATACTGCTGATGAGAAAAGGTATTTAGCAATTTATATTTACTAAAATAATTACATTTCCGTGTTCTGTGGGAGAATGGATATAGCACAGTGGCTAAATGGTTAACTAGGGTTGTTGGTTTGAATCCCAACCATGGCACCACCTGCCTGAAGTTTTCATGTTCTCCCTGTGCCTTCGTGGGTTTACTCCAGATACTCTGGTTTCCTGCCACACTCCAAAGACATGCTGGTAGGTAATTGTCTAAATCGGCCCTAGTATGTGTATGTATGAATGTGAGTTAGGGATCTTAGATTGTACACCCCTTGAGGGTTAGGGACTGATGTGAATGTACAATATATATGTAAAGCGCTACGTAAACTGACAGCGCTATATAAGTACCTGAAATAAATAAATAGATAATTCAGGGTTCCGGGAGACCAGATATGGTAAATGCAGGGTCTGGGGAGAGCGGATATAGTGAATCCGGGGTCCATGGAGACCGGATATAGTGAATGCAGGATCTAGGGAGAGCGGATATAGTGAATGCAGGGTCTAGGGAGAGCGGATATAGTGAATGCGGGGTCTGGGGAGAGCGGATATAGTGAATGCGGGTCCGGGGAGAGCGGATATAGTGAATGCAGGGTCCGGGGAGAGCGGATATAGTGAATGCAGGGTCCGGGGAGAGCGTATATAGTGAATGCAGGGTCCGGGGAGAGCGGATATAGTGAATACAGGGTCCGGGGAGACCGGATATAGTGAATTCAGGGTCCGGGGAGAGCGGATATAGTGAATGCAGGGTCTGGGGAGAGCGGGTATAGTGAATGCAGGGTCTGGGGAGACCAGATATAGTGAATACAGGGTCTGGGGAGACCGGATATAGTGAATGCAGGGTCCGGGGAGAGCGGATATAGTGAATGCAGGGTCCATGGAGACCGGATATAGTGAATGCGGGGTCCGGGGAGACCGGATATAGTGAATGCAGGGTCTGGGGAGAGTGGATATAGTGAATGCAGGGTCCGTGGAGAGCAGATATAGTGAATGCAGGGTCCGGGGAGACCGGATATAGTGAATGCAGGGTCCGGGGAGAGTGGATATAGTGAATGCAGTGTCCGGGGAGAGCGGATATAGTGAATGCAGGGTCCGGGGAGAGCGGATATAGTGAATGCAGGGTCCGGGGAGACCGGATATAGTGAATGCAGGGTCTGGGGAGAGCGGATATAGTGAATACGGGGTCCGGGGAGAGCGGATATAGTGAATGCAGGGTCCATGGAGACCGGATATAGGGAATGCGGGGTCCGGGGAGAGCGGATATAGTGAATGCGGGGTCCGGGGAGAGCAGATATAGTGAATGCAGGGTCCGGGGAGAGCAGATATAGTGAATGCGGGGTCCGGGGAGAGCGGGTATAGTGAATGCAGGGTCTGGGGAGAGCGGATATAGTGAATGCAGGGTCTGGGGAGAGCGGATATAGTGAATGCGGGGTCCATGGAGACCGGATATAGGGAATGCGGGGTCCGGGGAGAGCGGATATAGTGAATGCGGGGTCCAGGGACAGCAGATATAGTGAATGCAGGGTCCGGGGAGAGCAGATATAGTGAATGCAGGGTCCGGGGAGACCGGATATAGGGAATGCGGGGTCCGGGGAGAGTAGTGAATGCGGGGTCCAGGGACAGCAGATATAGTGAATGCAGGGTCCGGGGAGAGCAGATATAGTGAATGCACGGTCCGGGGAGACCGGATATAGGGAATGCGGGGTCCGGGGAGAGCGGATATAGTGAATGCGGGGTCCAGGGACAGCAGATATAGTGAATGCAGGATCCGGGGAGAGCGGATATAGTGAATGCGGGGTCCAGGGAGAGCGGATATAGTGAATGCGGGGTCCATGGAGACCGGATATAGTGAATGCAGGGTCCAAGGAGAGCGGATATAGTGAATGCGGGGTCCAGGGAGAGCGGATATAGTGAATGCGGGGTCCGGGGAGAGCGGATATAGTGAATGCGGGGTCCAGGGAGAGCGGATATAGTGAATGCGGGGTCCATGGAGACCGGATATAGTGAATGCAGGGTCCAGGGTTTAGTAACACTTTAACACATCAAAAACTATATAAAAAAGCCCCAATGTGTTCCTATCCCCGCTCTCCAGCTTTTAATAAGGTGCGGAGTTTGTATTCTCATCCAGAAGCGGTTTTACTGCCTGATGAAAGCGGTGCAGATTAAACATAGTTAAGCAGCTGTCTTTTGAGTTAAACCAACAACTTTTCCTACAAATGATCCCAGAACACTTCAAAAGACTTCTCCGTTGATTTTTACTTCTCGTATCTTGCAAAGGAACGTCTCTGGTGAACCTCTCTTGGAGAGAGTGGAGCGCGTCTATAGGAAATGGCAGCGTTTCATGAAGAACAGCACGGCACTCCATAACACTTTCCAAACTTAATAACTTGCACAAAACATTTCCACTCAATCCCATCAACTATTCTTTTTTTCTTTTTTCTTTTTTTTTTCGTTTCTTGCTGCCATTAAAGAGTGGGGAAGGCTGCTGGCTGGCGGATAAGCACCGTTCTCAGCACTAAGCAGATGTGCCACAGCAGGAGGACTGGATCGACGGTAGGGGCAGCGAGCTCACGCCTCACTAGCAGTTCCAGCTCCGCCAAAGCTGGCTCTGTTTTTTTCAGCAATACATTCTCCGAGTCCTGGAGGAAGCAATTGCCGGCGTGATATTTGTTTCATGGTGGTTTGAACATTATTGTTTTAAGGATGCCAAAAAAAGTTCTTTACACCTAATCAAATTCAGTAACATAAGTATTTTTTTTTTAGTTTTTTTTTTTTGTTACTGTTTTAAAGTTCATTGAAAAGTTTTAGTGATTAGCTGTTTTGCATATCCGCTGTAATATAGAAACATAGAATCACAGAAAAGTGATGGTGGAAAAAGTCATAGTCCATCAAGTCTGCATTTTTTCTTTCTGGGTGCAGGGGGAGGGTGGGTTTGGATTTTTCTTTTTTTTTTTTTTAAGTGTTTTTTTTTTTTTTTTACTTATTCATTTATTATAGGTACTTCTATAGCGCTGTCAATTTTACGCATCGCTTTACATATATATTGTACATTCACATCAGTCCCTAACCCTCAAGGGGCATACATCCAGGGGCGGACTGACCATTTGGAAACTCGGGCACTGCCCGAGGGCCCGGGGTCAGTAGGGGGCCCCATGAGATGCCCCTGGTACCTTTTTCATAGGCTTTTTTGAGTTTGGGCAAGGACACAGGGGCCCCATGATTCCATATTGCCCAGGGGCCGCATGAGTTGTCAGTCCACCCCTGCATACAACCCAAGCATTCACATCAGTCCCGAACCCTCAAGGGGCGTACAATCCAAGCATTCACATCAGTCCCAAACCCTCAAGGGGCATACAATCCAAGCATTCACATCAGTCCCTAACCCTCAAGGGGCATACAATCCAAGCATTCACATCAGTCCCTAACAGGGGCAGACTGACCATTTGGAAACTCAGGCTCTGCCCGAGGGCCGGGGGTCAGTAGGGGGCCCCATGAGATGCCCTGGTACCTTTTTGATAGGCTTTTTTGAGTTTGGGCAAGGACACAGGAGCCCCATGATCCCCTATTGCCCAGGGGCCCCATGAGTTGTCAGTCCACCCCTGCATACAACCCAAGCATTCACATCAGTCCCAAACCCTCAAGGGGCATACAATCCAAGCATTCACATCGGTCCCTAACCCTCAAGGGGCATACAATCCAAGCATTCACATCAGTCCCAAACCCTCAAGGGGCATACAATCCAAGCACTCACATCAGTCCCTAACAGGGGCAGACTGACCATTTGGAAACTCAGGCACTGCCCAAGGGCCCGGGGTCAGTAGGGGGCCCCATGAGATGCCCCTGGTACCTTTTTCATAGGCTTTTTTGAGTTTGGGCAAGGACACAGGGGCCCCATGATCCCCTATTGCCCGGGGGCTCCATGAGTTGTCAATCCGCCCCTGGTCCCTAACCCTCAAGGGGCATACAATCTAAGGTCCCTAACTCACATTCATGCATACACATGCTTGGGCCAATTTAGACAGGATCCAATTCACCTCCCAGCGTATATTTGGAGTGTGGGAGGAAACTGGAGTACCAGGAGGAAACCCATGCAGACACAGGAAGAACATGCAAACTCCAGGCAGGTGGTGCCGTGGTTGCAATTCGAACCAACGACCCGAGTACTGCCAGGTGGAAGTGCTAACCATTTATCCACTGTGCTGCCCAGAGTCTGAGTATAGATCTATGCTTTTCCCAGGCATGCTTGAACCTATTTACTGTTGACTGGCTCACTACCTCTGCTGGCAGTTTATTCCAAACATCAACTACTCTTTAAGTAAAATAGTACTTTCTGAGATTAGTTTTGAATTTTCCTCCAGTTAGTTGGAGGTCATGTCCCCGTGTTCTTGATTTTGGTTTCATGTTGAATACTGCCCTCCTGAACCTTATTCACCCCCTTGATGTATTTAGCCGTTTGCCAACTGCGCTACAGCTGAAGCATGGTTGTCCTGTTCTGGGACAGCATCATATGACGTCATCCCGCACACCCCCAGCAGCACGTACCCGGCGTTCTCCATGATTGCTGTGTCCTACGCAGGGACGGACTGACCATTTGGAAACTCGAGCACTGCCCGAGGGCTCGGGGTCAGTAGGGGGCCCCATGAGATGCCCCTGGTACCTTTTTCATAGGCTTTTTTGAGTTTGGGCAAGGACACAGGGGCCCCATGATCCCCTATTGCCCAGGGGCCCCATGAGTTGTCAGTCCGCCCCTGGTCCTACGGACACAGCTGATCAGTTTATGAGGTAAAAGGCCAATCACAGTGGTCTTTTACCACAGCAGATCACTGAGTAAATACAGTCGCCGGTTATTGGCTGCACTTTCCTCACGCTGTCACAGCAAAAGGAAAGTACTGTCCATAACCGGCAAATGTCACAGAGGACATCTGCACTGATCATAGCCAGTCAGTGCCGCTAGTCGCTGCCCATCAGTGCCGCCTATCAGTGCAGCATTATCAGTGCCTCCTCATCAATGCCCACCAGTGCCGCCTCACCAGTGCAGCCTACCAGTGCTGCCTATCATTGCAGCCTTATCAACGCACATCGGTGAAGGAAAAACATTACCTGCCTACAAAATTTTATAATAGAAAAGGGCCCGGGGTCAGTAGAGGGCCCCATGAGATGCCCCTGGTACCTTTTTCATAGGCTTTTTTGAATTTGGGCAAGGACACAGGGGCCCCATGATCCCCTATTGCCCGGGGGCCCCATGAGTCGGCAGTCCGCCCCTGGTTAGATGTCAAAAAACATAGAAGCTAGCGCGATACCATAATACACAGTATAATAAACATCACCAAACAATAGTGCAGCACTAAGATAAAATAAAATGTATGTGCAATACAAGAGTGCAATGCTAAGATATCAAACTCTTATGTGTCCCCACAAATTGAAATGTGAAGCCACAAACTGTGAATTCAGTGGTTCTTCGATTGTGAGGGAAATAACAGATGTGGATACCAAACGCCACCAAAACGTCTTCATGATGAACCACACAGCACCTCAGCGTACAACAAAGGGAGGCTTACTAGAATCATATGACCCCCTATTAAGAGTGGTCAACCGGCACTTGTGGATCAATCGAAGATATCCAGCCTTCCTCAAAACCACATGTCAAATGATGGTACTGCTGCTTTATATCAGATCACTGTACATATATACAGGGGCGGACTGACAACTCATGGGGCCTCCGGGCAATAGGGGATCATGGGGCCCCTGTGTCCTTGCCCAAACTCAAAAAAGCCTATGAAAAAGGTACCAGGGGCATCTCATGGGGCCCCCTACTGACCTCGGGCCCTCGGGCAGTGCCCGAGTTTCCAAATGGTCAGTCCGCCCCTGCATAGGTATATATTTTATTTGACTCATAGCAAATTAAAATTACAGCAAAAAATCATGTAAACTGCAGGAGTCAAATAAAATATATACCTATG
The DNA here is from genome assembly GCF_062004578.1 of Staurois parvus. Classification (NCBI taxonomy): domain Eukaryota; kingdom Metazoa; phylum Chordata; class Amphibia; order Anura; family Ranidae; genus Staurois; species Staurois parvus. Next base: position 1,141,334 of record NW_028318918.1, read on the forward strand.
CAGGGGCGGACTGACCATTTGGAAACTCGGGCACTGCCCGAGGGCCCGGGGTCAGTAGGGGGCCCCATGAGATGTCCCTGGTACCTTTTTCATAGGCTTTTTTTGAGTTTGGGCAAGGACACAGGGGCCCCTCGATCCCCTATTGCCCGGGGGCCCCATGAGTTGTCAGTCCGCCCCTGTACCTATGTATATATTTTCAGGTTAACTTTGCAATTCTAAAAAACAATTTGTAATTGTAGCACTACCCTCGTAAGGGCCGCTAGATTTGATTGGGTCCACGATGCTCTTCACAGCCAGGCAACACACATTTTCCACACTTGTACTCCCAGAGTCACTAAACAGTCCTTGAGCTGGTATTTAGTTGTTTTTTTTTTTTATTAAGGGGTTGAGTCTAGGGGTATATGGGATGCCGAAGGAACTGTAAAATTTGAGGACAAACTTCTTAGCAGCTATTTACAAAAAGGGTGGACTGGCAAAAATAAAGTACTGTCATGTATTTGATGTACCTCCTCAGAACCCAGATGAATGCTCCTCTTCACCCAATTGAGCTGAGGGTATCCCTGAGCAAAGGGGTCTCAAGAGCTTGTAGTTAAGCAGTCCCAGGCGAACACTAGTTGGGTATTGCACCTGACTGCCCTCTCCCCTTATTCGGCCCAGGGGTGTAGGAGTATTCACACTGTCCTGTCAGTGTGGTGGGTTGATAGTTGCTTTCAGACCTATTGCTGGACTGGCTCCTTTCCTGCTACTCAGGATGTCCTCCCTGGGAGACTTTAGGCATTGGAGATCCTCCTGTCCAGCAACCAGCCTGTAGGTAGGCTCCCCTCCTTGGGGCCTCTTCTCAGACTGCACACTCCAGCCTTCTCTCAATCCATCTTCCACCCGACTCCCGTCTGTCCCCAGGTCCTGTCACAGTTGAGGATTACCCTGGTCACCATGCCCAGCCTACCAGTCACCATGCTACGGGATTGGCCAAGGTCCCTCAAACATGCAGATCTGGGCCTCCGCGACTCCTCATCCCCTGTTCCAGAAAGTTCTCCAGTTTCTGGAAGGTTGGGAAGACTCCAGAAGCCTTGACCTGTAGAACCTCCCAGCCTGTCCTGAGGTGAACTCACTGTCTCACTTCCAGGCTGCTACTCAGCCTTTGTCTAAAAAAAAAGAAAACAACAAACAACAACAAAAACAATCTAGCTAACCTGGAGGGCGTTACATTATCAATGAAAATAGACCACTGACTGCAAGTTCTGAGGCCATTTATACAAAGAGGTCTTCACGATGACCTTCATTTTCATGGTCCAACTGAATTCAGGACTAAATGTCTATATTCTGTGGAAGTGACATTTGCTCAGTTTATATATTTTGTATCTCTGGGTTCAATATCAAACAGTGATCTGATCTTGATTAAGAAAAACATATTTAAAGAAAAGTGATTTAACAGACGCAAAATTATCGCCTGAGTATGGTACGATCACACGGAAATTCTGCGCACGTTTTAGGTTTCTTGGACTGGTTGACAGATCCTGGAGTGTAGTTGGATTGAGGTTGCTCTGTTTTGTTTTGCTGACATCGCAGTTCCCTCGTTCTCTCCTGAGCTCATAGAATTTGTTGGTTGTTAAGGTGTGCAGGTGTCCTCGGTATTGTAGTTTCTGCCATTTCGTCCTGAAACCTGCTGGATTCTCAGGTTCATTTGGCACAAACCATCAGAGAGGACCCGTTTGAATTGCTGAATATGTTCTCATGTCCACAGGCTAACAGTATATCAAACCAGATTGTGTCCTAAATAAAAGCTGAAAGTTGAAGTTTAGTTAAAAATATTTTTTTGGGATGTAGGTTCTGTGACATTAGTTACTTTTAAGGACGCATATCCCATGTCCTGCTGGTTGCTCCCAAAGCCGGCCATAGATGGATCGAAATTCAGCCGGTTCAACGGGGACAGGATGAATTTCAATCCGTCTATGGGCAACCTCCCTGTTGGAAAATATTTGCTTGATCAGTGATGAGTGTATTCCCCCTGTCAAAATACAATAGCTCCATGGGAGGGATTCCCCCATCCACCTCAACTGTGTGGACTGGGGAATTAATTCCTTTTCTTTTGTTCAACCTGCAGGTTGAATGAAAGAAAAAGAACCATGTATGGCCTTAGTGTAGAAATCTTTCCAGTAATGACAAGTCCTATTCACATTTCTGAACTTACGTCATTGTATGGGTCAACTTCCATGGCTCCAACATTGTATTACATTGAAGAAGTCCCAATGGCCGTCCACCTCATTCTGTCCTCTCCTCTACTAATGAGCTTGGGTTTGGTCCAAAACCTAGGGTTGTCTGAACGTGGAGGTTAGTTGTCATTGCTGAGCTAATGACATGCCCCACCCCGCAGCTGACATCTACAAAGTGGTAGGGATTCTTATGACATCATTAAGCTAATATGGGCAAGTTCCAACAACTGCCCACCATTTTCTGTCCTCTCCTGCATTCAGAAAAGTCCTTGTATTGTTTTCTCGACATGTAACCATCCTGTGAATTTGAGAGAAAAGTCTGTCATATATCCACATTTAAACCATTTACAGAACATGCTGCATTCTATAAAAACAAAATAAGTACATTTCTGAATGGAGGAGAGTAGGTATGAGCTTGGGTTCAGTCCAAACCCAGGGGTTAACTGTGTTTGCTGAGTCAATGAGTTTCCGGTTGGTGACTCCCTGCAGCTACACACAGAGGCAGGGATGGTCATGACATCACTGACCTAATATGACCATATTTGGCCACATGACCAGATTAGGTCAGTGACATTGATCTAATATGGCCATGTGCCCATGTTAGGTCAATGATGTCACAAGGAGAATCTCCTGCCCTCGGTTCATTGAACCAGCAATGACCTCTAACCTCTGGGGTTCAGACAAACTTGAGTTTGGACCAAACCCAAGCTCATCACTACATCAAAGGACAGAAAGGGGTGGGCGACCATCTGGACTTTATTGTTCCCCCCACAGTGTTGGAAGTTGTGAAGATCACTGCAGGGAACATTTTTACACTAAGAAACAATCCTCAGGATGTGAGGTACACTCCAGTAAGGCCTCATTTGGACCTGAGTTTTTGTAGCTCCAAACTAAAAAATGCTCAGCAAAGATTTCAGTTATGCCGGTTCACACCTGAGTCACTTAAAGCTTGTAGCTCAAAAAGTACATGAGCTTCAAGCAGGGACGGGCTGACCATTTGTAAACTCGGGCACTGCCTGAGGGCCGGGGGTCAGTAGGGGGCCCCATGAGATGCCCCTGGTACCTTTTTCATAGGCTTTTTTGAGTTTGGGCAAGGACACAGGGGCCCCATGATCCCCTATTGCCCGGGGACCCCATGAGTTGTCAGTCTGCCCCTGGCTTCAAGTGTTTTTGGCACCAATAGACCATTATCATTTATTACAAGTACATGTATATGGCGCCATCAATTAACACAGTGATGTACATATTTATTACAGATTCACATCAGTCTGCCCACATGGAGCTTACAGTCTATGGCCCCTAACTCACATTCATACATACACATACTAGGGCCATTTTAGGAGCCAATTAACCTGCCAGCTTATCTTTGGAGCATAGGAGGAAACCAGAGTACCCGGAGGAAACCCATGCAGGCACAGGGTGAACATGCAAACTCCAGGAAGGTAGACTCATGGTTGGGATTTGAACCGACAGCCCTAGTGCCTCTAGGTGGAAGTGCTAACCACTTAGCCACTGTGCTAGCTCTTCATTGGCTAAAATATTTAAAATACAATTTGGGCAAAAATGCCCACAAAAATGCTTGTAGAAATTCTCAAAAAGCCTGTAAAAATTACCAAAGATGCTCAAGTGTGAATGTAGCCTTAAAGTGGATTTCCAGTTTTCACCTAACTAGACCTAAAGTAGTTGTAAACCCTTACATATAGCAAGTGAAGTGACTGGCCTCAGGTGATACACAGAGGTGAAACTAATCCTCCTACGTAAGTTGTACCTGTTTATCTACAGTCTTCTCTTCTCTACATCCATTCAAAGTACCGAATGTATAAGGCTTGCCTGAGCTGTCAGAAAACGGGGCAGGAGCTGAAATTACATGCTGCAGAGCTCAGTGAGGAGAGCTCTGAGAGCTGATTGAATGGAGGGATACCCCCGCTCCACACAGCACAGAGGAACAAAGCTGAGGCTGTCAATCACAGGCTGTGACCTCCCCATCACCATTTTTCTCTTGGTGTCAGGAAAACTTGTCAGAAGTGATTCATGGTGATACCAAGGAGGCAGCAGACAGAAATGACACTTAGTGCTCTGGATTGTGACAGTTACACACTATAGAGGGATATGCTTTGCTCATGTTACATATCTGAGGTTTGCAGCCACTTTAAAACTGTCCCCTCTCCCCTCCTAACACCTTAGATTACTAGCCTGTGTAAGAAAGATGTCTGTACTTACCTATTTTCAGCGTTCTCTGGTCACGTGATCCCCTGTGTCAACCAACGGCTACTGTAGGGATGAGGAGAGAGCATACAACAATGGCTAGTAAAGCCTGGAGCACCCATAGGCTCCCATGGCCCATCCATTGTCAGCACTCCCTCCTCTTCCCTGCAGCTACCGCTCACAGACACAGGGAGCTGGATCACATGATTAGACCACAGTGGCCTGAAAATGCGTAAGTATTTACATTTTCTTTACACCAGTTAATCAACATAGGTGATAGGAGGGGAGGGAAGCATTTTTTTCCCCAGCACCCAACCCTCCTCCTTGGCTCCGGCTTGGGACCGACCATGGCGGAGTTGAGCATCTTTAAGACTAGTTGGGTTTTAGCTAGAATTCCACTTTAAGGTAATGTTATTGAACCCTGAAAAAATTGATCTAGGCTTCAGCTTTTATTTTCCCAACTGCTATTGAAAATGGAAGGGAAGGCCATGTTAGTATTGATCGTTTTAGATTTGCTTCGGCTCATCTCCTACATTTTGCCCCTCTCTTCTATTGAATGAGGTGTACTGGAGCTTCCACACTTAATTCCCCGTGTGACTTATAAACTGTTCGGTGGCTTTGACGTCCGCGGTGTTGGAGTTTAGTGGTGATCGGGACGAATCGAGAAAATGCGCCGCCAAATCTTTCTTGATAAACCGCTGAAAAATCAGCAGCCTTTTCACTTCAAAGTGAGAGAGCAGATTGAAGGAGATGCAATAAAACGGAACAATTTATCTGGAGATTTGCACATCTGATGTCCCGTAGAAGACAGAAATGTGTTGCACTTTATCTTAGATTAGCGGGGCCAACACAGCACTTAGCACAAATACGGATCAGCCGGAATTCCCGGAGTAATCCTCCTCCTACCTCATGTCTACAGCCCACAACTTTTGGAGTGATTTAAAAGACGTGCCAATCTGGAGATGTATAGGCCTCATTCACATGATCCGTACACCTGTGCCAAGGGCCATCTTCACTAGGGTTGCCACCTCATCTGTTATGGACCACCTGGTGTACTCTAGCAGTCCCCAGGACAGGATTCCCCAGGGCGCGGAGTCTAAGCCCCAGTCCACTTGTTCACCAGAGCCCCTGATGGTGGGGATGGGCTTGGAGTGGACAGTGACCAGGTCGCGGCCCCTGAGTACACCCACCTGAGGTAGAGGAATCACCAGAGGTAATGACAGGTAGAGAGCCTGACGTGAAGAGGCAGACAGGTCTGGAGAGTAGCAGCTAATCCGTGCGGGTTGGATGGATGGCTGAGCAATAGCGTGGTCAAACGGGCCAGGTCGGTAACAGAGGGGTCAGCGTAGTACAAGGCAGCAGGCAGAAGAATAGTCAGGTCACTCACCGGGGTCCGTACCAGTAGTTCAGATCAGGTAGGGATATCCAAAAAGAGAGGTCAAACTTAGCCAGGGGTCAGAGCAGGAGAAGTCAGCAGAGGTCAGGTCCAGGAAGGTCAGCAATGAATCTCAAACAACGGGAACACGGGAACCAGATCAGACCATATGGCAACTTGTGTCTGTGCAGGGCTGGTTTAAGTAGCCCGCCCTGCACCTGACAGGGGCAGCCTAGGTCCTAGTGCCTGACAAGCACCGTCATAGGCGACGGGTGCGCCTGGGTCCTAGTGCCCTGATGCCTGCATGTCTTGACAGACACCTACGCATGTGCAGACCCATGCGTCGCGATGGTCCCTGACATCATCCCTTTAAAACCAAACACATATTAATTACACGGGTTCTGAGGCTAATTTAATGCAGATAAGGCATTAAGGGAGTTTAATTACCATCTTAATCAACCACAGAACCCGTGTAATTAATACGTGTTCAGTTTTAAAGGGATGAGGTGGCAACCTTAACCTCATCCCTTTAAACCCCAACACATATTAATACCCAAATAGGTACTTGAGCTTCTTTGGTGCGTTTGTCACACGTAGGGCAGCCCATAAAAGCTGAAGCCTAGATCAATTTTTTTTCGGGGTTCAATAACATTACCTTAATGTGCAATTTCAGCTAAAATCTAACTAGTCTTAAAAATGCTCAACTCCGCCATGGTCGGTCCTAAGCCGGAGCCAAGAGATGCCTTATGTGTGCAGTACAAAAAATGCGCGTTCCAGAGATGCTAGGTGTGAACCTAGACACCTAGGGTGAGGGTTCGCTTTCACAGCCAGTGTATGCTTCAGTTGATTGGTTCGTTCATCCTTTGAGCCTAAAGAGGATGATAATAATGTTGGGAAAAGTGAGCTCTTTAGCTAACATTCATCAAAACGATCAAAATTTCCAAAGCCATCCAATCTTTTCATCTTCTGTTCCATCAAATAATATTGTCTACGAGAAAAAAAAGTGATGAAAACCAAAAGATATTTTCTAGATTAGATAGGCAGACACCGAAACTCTTCGAGCTTTTTCTAATATTGCCAATTAAAAAAAAAAAATTGCTCTATGGCTGATGAAATGATTTGATTGGCTCCTGAATTCTCCCAGATTTTGTAGGCACCTTGCTCCATCTATATCTCCTTGGAAAAACCCAGGGGCGGACTGACCATTCGGGAACTCGGGCGCTGCCCGAGGGCCCGGGGTCGGTAGGGGGCCCCATGAGATGCCCCTGGTACCTTGTTATAGGCTTCTTTTGAGTGTGGGCAAGGACACAGGGGCCCCATGATCCCCTATTGCCCGGGGGCCCCATGAGTTGTCAGTCTGCCCCTGGTCAGACCTGATATTGAGGTTGGTTCCGTCTTAAATCAAGACCATGATTATCTACCTGCAAGCGCGATCACCCAGTATAATGTGTAACAGGGGCGGACTGACCATTTGGAAACTCGGGCACTGCCCGAGGGCCCGGGGTCAGTAGGGGGCCCCATGAGATGCCCTTGGTACCTTTTTTATAGGCTTTTTTTGAGTGTGGGCAAGGACACAGGGGCCCCATGATACCCTATTGCCCAGGGGTCCCATGAGTTGTCAGTCCGCCCCTGGTCAGACCTGATATTGAGGTTTGTGCCGTTTTAAAAACAAGACCATGATTATCTACCTGCAAGCGCGATCACCCAGTATAATGTGTAACAGGGGCGGACTGACCATTTGGAAACTCGGGCACTGCCCGAGGGCTCGGGGTCAGTAGGGGGCCCCATGAGAGGCCCTTGGTACCTTTTTTATAGGCTTTTTTTTAGTGTGGGCAAGGACACAGGGGCTCCATGATCCCCTATTGCCCAGGGGCCCCATGAGTTGTCAGTCCGCCCCTGGTCAGACCTGATATTGAGGTTTGTGCCATCTTAAAAACAAGACCATGAAATTGATTTTGATGAAGCTTAGAGGTGAGCTGTGATGACATTTATACGTTAAGTCAAAATTTGAGCCGCTTATTAAACTGATAAAAATAATATTATTAATAATAATAATATATATATTATTATTATAAATAATAACAAAAAAAATTATTATTATTAATAATAATAATAATAATAATAATAATAATAATATATATATTATTATTATAAATAATAACAAAAAAATAATATTAATAATAATAATAATAATAATAATAATAATAATAATATATATATTATTATTATAAATAACAAAAAAGTATTATTATTAATAATAATAATAATAATATATATATTATTATAAATAATAACCAAAAAATAATATTATTAATAATAATAATAATAATATATTATTATTATTATAAATAATAACAAAAAAATTATTATTAATAATAATAACAATAATAATAATAATAATAATAATTAAATAAATAAAAATGAAAGTTTGCAGAATAAGGTTTTTTTTTTTTGCATTTCTTTTTTTTTTAAGTTTCATACAACATTCTCTGTGGGAGTTTATTTAAGCCGGGGCTGCAGCGATCCCAGTCCAGCAGTATCGATTGCACCTAAAAATTCCCTGCTGGCAAGTACATTTTTGCAATTATTTCCATTAAAGCCAGTCGATGCTCATGTTGCTTAGCTTCTGAAAAGGTTGCGCTGCCTTATAGAGCCTAATAATATGTTCTTTAATTTTTTTCATGTTTTCCAAATCTACATTCATTTATAGGTGTCGGTAGGATTGTGCAAGTCCTGGGTATATATACAGCCGGGCTCTGTAGGGGCTTTAGGGTAAATCTCGCTATTACCTCCTCAGCAGGGGACTTCTTTCATCCATATGGCTTAAAACGTCTTCATTTGCACGATGGTGCCTGTTGCTATTGATCTGTATTACAGATGCTGATTGTGTGTTGTCCTTGCCGTACTCCTTAGTCTGGTATATTGGGCTCCATTCGCAAAGCGGCATCTATTGCTTTCGCGGAAAAATACCTCTTAGCGTCTTTCAAGCATTTTTTTTTACAGTTCACTAAAAATACTACTAAAATACCATATGAGCTATTTTTTGAAACAATGCAGTATTTTAGTAGCGAAATCTAGTGGTGCTTTAATGCCCGGCGGCCGCCGGCGTCCTTAGCGACTAGCTGGTTGTTAAGGAACAGGCAGCCGCCGCATCCTTAACAACCATGGTTCATCTGCTGTCTACGGGATTTCCCGCTGAAAGCAGAATGTAAGCATTTAAATAAAAACAAAACCAGAGTTTGGGTTTCCACCAATCCTTACCAGGCCCTTTGGGTCTGGTATGGGCTTTGGGTCCCTCAAAAATGTGAGTTAGGGACCTTAGATTGTACACCCCTTGAAGGTTAGGGACCTTAGATTGTACGCCCCTTGAGGGTTAGGGACCTTAGATTGTATGCCCCTTGAGGGTTAGGGACCTTAGATTGTACACCCCTTGAGGGTTAAGGACCTTAGACTGTACGCCCCTTGAGGGTTAGGGACCTTAGATTGTACGCCCCTTGAGGGTTATGGACCTTAGATTGTACGCCCCCTTGAGGGTTATGGACCTTAGATTGTACGCCCCTTGAGGGTTAGGGACCTTAGATTGTACAACCCTTGAGGGTTAGGGACCTTAGATTGTACGCCCCTTGAGGGTTAGGGACCTTAGATTGTACACCCCTTGAGGGTTAGGGACTGATGTGAATGTACAATATATATGTAAAGTGCTGCGTAAATTGACGGCGCTATATAAGTACCTGAAATAAATAAAAAATAAATAAATAAAAAAAATGCCTCCATTACAGTCAGCTAAAGAAATTATTGGTGTCATGCTGCTAGCTCTGCCAAGTGACGATGGACCTATCATTATGTAGGCACCATCATTTGGGAGGTCAATCAGCCAAAGCTCAGGGAACCCCCAGCAACCTCTGGAGGAACCCTAGGGTACCATGGAACCATGGTTGAGAATGGCTGCTAGAGACTGTTGTCTCTATGTAACCTGTTGATCCAGGGACGAATCCTATCTACGGTTTTAGTTTTGGTAAAAAATGTGTCTTTCCGTTCTGGAAAATGGCATCAATTTTTACCTTCCCGGGATGCACCCTAGGATGAAAGATTATCTACCTGCAAGCGCTATCATTCAGTATAATGTGTAAGATCAGGGGCGGACTGACCATTTGGAAACTCGGGCACTGCCCGAGGGCCCAGGGTCAGTAGGGGGCCCCATGAGATGCCCCTGGTACCTTTTTCATAGGCTTTTTTGAGTTTGGGCAAGGACACAGGGGCCCCATGATCCCCTATTGCCCGGGGGCCCCATGAGTTGTAAGTCCGCCCCTGATGTATATGATGTAAGCAAGGGTGATAGATCGATGATAATGTCCTCCTTTCCATAAATAAGAGGTCAGTGATAAGAATACACCATTTATCTGCGTCTGTATCTGGAACAAGAGCGTGTTATCAGCTGATTAGTGAAAAATCCGAAGCAAAGGGACATTTTTTATGCAGTGTTTTTGCATATTTTATCAGCTTTCTCATACCAGCGAAATAATTGTGCTGATTACTAGAAAAGGTCACAAATAAACTATAGATTTCTTCATAGAGGATTCTGTGCGGGGGAAAAAAAAAGTCTGAGGATGTCGTGTATAATGAATTTTACTGTCGTCTTCCCCTTTTGTAATTCAATTTTATAATAAAAAGAATATTAGTAGCATGCCCTTTGGCTGTTGATGAAGATTCCAGACATTCGTTAGCTGTGCTGTCCTCTGATCCAACTGTGCACATTTGTGACCCTCTGACTGTATTGAACTTGAAAGACCCATCATTGGTGTCATTGGGATGAATTGTGCCCCTTCATTGGTGTCATTGGGAGGAATTGTGCCCCATCATTGGTGTTATTGGGATGATTTGTGCCCCTTCATTGGTGTCATTGGGAGGAATTGTGCCTCATCATTGGTAACATTGGGATGAATTGTGCCCCATCATTGGTGTCACTGGGCCCAATTTTTGGTACTAGTGGGCAGAACTGTGCCCCATAGTTGGTGTCATTGGGAGGAATTGTGCCCCTTCATTGGTGTCATTGGGAGGAATTGTGCCCCTTCATTGGTGTCATTGGGAGGAATTGTGCCCCATCATTGGTGTCATTGGGAGGAATTATGCCCCATCATTGGTGTCATTGGGATGAATTGTGCCCCATTCATTGGTGTCATTGGGAGGAATTGTGCCCCATCATTGGTGTTATTGGGAGGAATTGTGCCCCATCATTGGTGTTATTGGGAGGAATTGTGCCCCATCATTGGTGTCATTGGGATGAATTGTGCCCCATCATTGATGTTATTGGGCCCAATTGTTGGTGTCATTGGGCGGAATTGTGCCCCATAGTTGGTGTCATTGGGAGACTTGTGCCCCATCATTGGTGTTATTGGGAGGAATTGTGCCCCATCATTGATGTTATTGGGAGGAATTGTTCCCCATCATTGGTGTCATTGGGAGGAATTGTGCCTCATCATTGGTGTCATTGGGAAGATTTGTGCCCCTTCATTGGTGTCATTGTGCGGAATTGTGCCCCATCATTGGTAACATTGGGATGAATTGTGCCCCATCATTGGTGTTATTAGGCCTAATTTTTGGTGTCAGTGGGCAGAACTGTGCCCCATAGTTGGTGTCATTGGAAGGAATTGTGCCTCATCATTGGTGTCAATGGGAAGAATTGTGCCCCTTCATTAGTGTCATTGGTAGGAATTGTGCCTCATCATTGGTGTCATTGGGAAGAATTGTGCCCCTTCATTGGTGTCATTGGGCGGAATTGTGCCCCAACATTGGTAACATTGGGATGAATTGTGCCCCATCACTGGTGTTATTGGGCCCAATTTTTGGTGTCAGTGGGCAGAACTGTGCCCCATAGTTGGTGTCATTGGGAAGAATTGTGCCCCTTCATTGGTGTCATTGGGAGGAATTGTGCCCCATCATCGGTGTCATTGGGAGGAATTGTGCCCCATCATTGGCGTCATTGGGAGGAATTGTGCCCCATCATTGGCGTCATTGGGAGGAATTGTGCCCCGTCATTGGTGTCAGCTGGGGGGAATTATGCACCCATTGTTCTTGCCGGTGGATAAAATAGTGCTCCAAGGGCCCAATAAAAGCAAGCAAAGGGCCACAGTTTGGAGACCACTGCTTTAGTCCATCAACACCAAACTGTGTTCACAGCCACCCACGCAGGATCCAACTGCCATTTGATTGGTTGCTATGGACACCGTTCCTTTTAACCTTTCCTCCAATAATGAGCCCTATCTTCCCTGTATATAATCATCAGGAATCCTGTGTGTATTTATTCCGGTTGATCTCATCCCCGAGCATAATAAACCCGGGTGATGTTGCGATTTTCTCGCCCTCGGTCCCGTCTGCGCATCTCCCCATTCTGAAGATTCCACACTATTATTATGCGTCGCGGGTTCACCTGCCGCTCCGCCTCCATCAGACAATCACAATTATGAGTTGAGTTTCAGATACAAGTTAGAGGAAATAATTAGGACCCAGCTGATTAATTAAGCCCAATCAGTGGATGAGGACGAGTCTCTTGACAGACGCACCTCGCTCCAGCCGCCCGGCAGTCATCGTTATCTCATTCTGACGGTGCATCCATTTCTTAACCCTTTACTTCTCTTTTTTTTCTTTTTTTTTTACGATAATCAAATCAGCGGCACCCACGGATGCGATAGAAGATCGGGGGTTTTATGCTGGTCATAGACGGGTCAAAAATTGGCCAATTTTTGCACTGTTAGTGGGTTAATTGGTCGGCCATTTTTCGGGGTTTTGCACATTTTTTTTATCGGGCATGTTGGAAAATTCACAGCCGATTTTGATGATCGGACGATTTTCCCGGCACTGATGGGCAAATCATTTTACCGATTAAAAATAAATGCTTATGAGCCGTGACCTGCAAGAAGAAGAAAAATTAGAAGAAGAAGAATTCCAGTCCGCTATTACATTCTATATGAAAAGTCGTGCGGTTACAACAATGTATCCATTTGTATCCCAATAAAAACATCTGTATCCGAAATGGATACAAACGGATACATTGTTGCAACCGCACGACTTTTCATATAGAATGTAATAGCGGACTGGAATTCTTAGGGACAGAAGCAGGGGCGGACTGACAACTCATGGGGCCCCCGGGCAATAGGGGATCATGGGGCCCCTGTGTCCTTGCCCACACTCAAAAAAAGCCTATAAAAGGTATCAAGTGCATTTCATGGGGCCCCCTACTGACCCCGGGCCCTCGAGCAGTGCCCGAGTGCTCGAATGGTCCGTCCGCCCCTGGACAGAATTATGGGGTTAAATGCCGGCCCTAGATGGGAAGAAAATCAGCTGATTTTATTTTTTTTACAGTTGGTGGTAACGTCGGCCGATTGAACGACCGATTTTTCGCTTTTTTTTTAAAAAAAATGTCCAGTTTTTGACCCGCCTATATCCTGCTTTATTTTCAAAAAATAGCAAAGAAATAAAAGCAGTGATGCTGCCCTTGTCAAGTGTTTCTTTTATTTTTTTGGGCCTCATACACACAGGGCATTTAAAAAAAAAGCCACTTTAAGTGCCCGTTCTCACCGCTGCGATTTCAAACCGAGTAATTTGTGTGCAATTTCATCACAATGTCAGGTGTGATTAAGACGAGTGGTGTCCCTAGGCAGGTGCGGGGGGTGAGCGCCGCACCGGGTGACACCTACCGCACGGGGTGACACCGAACCCGCTCCACGAAAAGGTAAGTTGTAAAGCAAGCCAACGATCCCCGCAGGATGGATCGGATCTGCGGATTGAGAATAATGGATTGGCGTCCAATCCATTATGCTCCCCAATCCGCAGATCCGATCCAACCTGCGGGGATCGTCGGCTTGCTTTACAACTTACCTTTTCGTGGAGCGGGTCCGGTGTCACCCCGTATAGGGTGCATGCTGACGATCCCCGCAGGATGGATCAGATCTGTGGATTGGGGAGCATAATGGATCAGACTCCGATCCATTATGCTCAATCTGCAGATCCGATCCATCCTGCGGGGATCATCGGCTTTCTTTACAACTTACCTTTTCGTGGCGCGGGTCCGGTGTCACCCCGTATAGGTTGCATGCCGACGATCCCCGCAGGATGGATCGGATCTATAGATTGAGCATAATGGATCAGAGTCCGATCCATTATGCTCCCCAATCCGCAGATCCCATCCATCCTGCGGGGATCGTCGGCTTGCTTTACAACTTACCTTTTCGTGGAGCGGGTTCGGTGTCACCCCGTATAGGTTGCATGCTGACGATCCCCGCAGGATGGATGGGATCTGCGGATTGGGGAGCATAATGGATCGGACTCTGATCCATTATGCTCAATCCACAGATTTGATCCATCCTGCGGGGATCGTTGGAGGGGGTGTCACCAAGTGTTATCGCACCGGGTGACACCAACCCTAGGGACGCCTCTGATTAAGACTTTACATCCCGGTCGCACCGGGTGCAACTTGGCATGCGATTTGCATGCCCTGCGATTTGCAAATCGCATGCCAAGTTGCACCCAATTGTCCGCAATTACAGTTTTGCGCTACTGTGTCAGATATCTTGCAAATCGTACCTGAAATCGGCAGGACACCCGATTTTGAAATTGTGCGACTTCACTGTAAAATCGCACTGCAAACTGCAAGAAATCGTTGAAATTCTTCACAAGTAGCAAAAAGTCACTGGTCACACCACTGCGATTTAAAATCGCATCATTTGTGTGCAATTTCATCACGATTTCAGGTGCGATTTTTTTAAGACTTTAGTGCCCGGTCATACCGGTGTGATTTCAGGTGCGATTTGTAAATTGTACCTGAAATTGCATCTAATGAATATCAGTGTCTTAACACATGCGATTTGCTGCAGCGTGATATCTAAAGTAGTTCTTGCGTGACTTTTTCTGCAGTTTTGTTGCGATTTCACTTATATATAATAGAATAGAAATCGTACTGCAAATTGCAAGAAATTGTTGAAAACCTTCACAAGTAGCAATAAAGTGCCCGGTCATAGCGATGCGCTTTCAGGTGCGATTTCAATTTCCCAAATCGCACCTGAAAGCGCATCACTATGACCGGGCACTTAATTGCATCTTCTTCTGGCGTTTTGTTGCGATTTCACATATACTAGAATATATATATATATATACACACATACACTATATTGCCCACAGTATTGGTCGGCCGGCCTTCCCACACACATGACCTTTAATGGCCCCCCCAGTCTTAGTCCGTAGGGTTCAATATTGAGTTGGCCCCGCCCTTTGCAGCTATAACAGCTTCAACTCTTCTGGGAAGGCCGTCCACAAGGTTTAGGAGGGTGTCTATGGGAAGGTTGGACCATTCTTCCAGAAGCACATTTGTCAGGTCAGGCACTGATGTCGGGGGAGGAGGCCTGGCTCGCAGTCTCCGCTCTAATTCATCCCAAAGGTGTTCTATGGGGTTGAGGTCAGGACTCTGTGCAGGACAGTCAAGTTCCTCCACCCCAAACTGGCTCCTCCATGTCTTTATGGACCTTGCTTTGTGCACTGGTGCACAGTCATGTTGGAACAGGAAGGGGCCATCCCCAAACTCTTCCCACAAAGTTGGGAGCATGAAATTGTCCAAAATGTCGCCTTAAGAGTTCCCTTCACTGGAACTAGGGGGCCAAGCCCAACCCCTGAAAAACAACCCCACAGTATTGTCCCCCCTCCACCAAACAATGCAGTCAGGCAAGTACCGTTCTCAGACCAGTCCACGTCCCAGACACGTTCATTGGATTGCCAGACAGAGAAGCGTGATTGGCCCCTCCAGAAAACACATCTCCACTGCTCTAGAGTTCAGTGGCGGCGTGCTTTACACCACGGCATCCGACGCTTTGCATTGCACTTGGTGATGGAAGGCTTGGATGCAGCTGCTCGGCCATTGAAACCCATTCCATGAAGCTCTCTATGCACTGTTGTTGGGCTCATCTGAAGGCCACACCAAGTTTGGAGGTCTTTTTTTATTATTATTATTATTATTATTATACAGGATTTATGGCGCCAACAGTTTGCTCAGCGCTTTACAATATAATGGGAGACGAGACAGTACAGTAACAATACGATTCAATACACGAGGGGTACGAGGGCCCTGCTCCTTGGAGCTTACAATCTAGGAGGGAGGGGATAGTGGTACAGGAGGAGATAGCTGTGGGGGATGGAGTGGTAGGAGGAGTGGAGGAGATCAGTAATTAGCTGAGGGCGGGGTAGGCTTCCCTGAAGAGATAGGTTTTCAGAGTGCGCCTAAAGGTGAGGTTTAGCTGTTGACTCTGCAGACAGTTGGCGACTTCTGCGCACTGTGCGCTTCAGCATGCGCTGACCCCGCCCTGTCATGTGACGTGGCCTACCACTTGGTGGCTGAGTTGCTGTTCCCAGTTGCTTCCACTTTGTTACAGTCCCACTAACAGTTGAGCGTGGAATATTTAGTAGCCAGGAAATGTCCGGGTGGACTTATTGCCCAGGTGGCCACCTATCACGGGACCACGCTTGGAGTCACTGAGCTCCTGAGAGCGACCCATTCTTTCACCAATGTTTGTAGAAGCAGTCTGCATGCCTAGGGGATGATTGTATACACCTGTGTCCATGGAGGGGATTGGAACACCTGAACCCAATGATTGGGAGGGCAGGGCCAATACTTTTGACAATATAGTGTATCTGCTGAGGGCAGGCTTTTCAAAAATGGTTGGTTGGTTGGTGGTTGGTTGTTTGGTGGTTGGTTGTCTGGTTGGTGCTTGGTTGTCTCGTTGGTTGGTGGTTGGTTGTCTGGTTGGTTGTCTGGTTGGTGGTTGGTTTTCTGGTTGGGTGGTGGTTGGTTGTCTGGTTGGTGGTTGGTTGTCTGGTTGGTTGGTTGGTGGCTGGTTGTCTGGTTGGTTGTCTGGTTGGTGATTGGTTGTCTGGTTGGGTGGTGGTTGGTTGTCTGGTTGGTTGGTGGTTGGTTGTCTGGTTGGTTGTCTGGTTGGTGGTTGGTTATCTGGTTGGTGATTGGTTGTCTGGTTGGGTGGTGGTTGGTTGTCTGGGTGGTGATTGGTTGTCTGGTTGGGTGGTGGTTGGTTGTCTGGTTGGGTGGTCGTTGGTTGTCTGGTTGGTTGTCTGGTTGGTTGGTTGTCTGGTTGGTGGTTGGTTGCCTGGTGGTTGGTTGTCTGGTTGGTTGGTGGGTGGTTGGTTGTCTGGTTGGTGGTTGGTTGTCTGGTTGGTTGGTTGGTTGTCTGGTTGGTGGTTGGTTGTCTGGTGGTTGGTTGTCTGGTTGGTTGGTGGTTGGTTGTCTGGTGGTTGGTTGTCTGGTTGGTGGTTGGTTGTCTGGTTGGTTGGTGGTTGGTTGTCTGGATGGTGGTTGGTTGTCTGGTTGGGTGGTGGTTGGTTGTCTGGTGGTTGGTTGTCTGGTTGGTTGGTGGTTGGTTGTCTGGGTGGTGGTTGGTTATCTGGTTGGGTGGTGGTTGGTTGTCTGGTTGGTGGTTGGTTGTCTGATTGGTTGGTTGGTATATATAGTGTAAGTGTAATGGTCAGGTATTCACAAAGTTTCACCTGAATCCAATTACGTTTGGCAATATAGTGTATATATTTATACATACACACTTTTGGAGGATGCGTTTTCTGGCGTTCCTTTGTGATATTTGGATTTGCTCACCAACCCTGGACCCATTTCAGAAGAAGTAAAAACCCGGTGGGTCTTGATAACTGGAGGAAAAGGATCCGGAGCCAAGAAAAAAATTACCAACAAATAAGATGTTTCCAGTTTTCATTTTTCAATTAAAAGTTCAAAGCTCTCTGTGCTCTGCGGCAAACAACCGCATATTTAATTGCATTATTTTTAATAAAGGAACCACTGTGAGTGTACTTATTCCACTTGCCATGAAAATGATTATGATCATTATTACATCATGGAAGAGTAGCGCCTTTTACTCAATGTTCTATATTCATTGATAATATTGTACCTGCAGCTAGCATAAGGGCCTGAATGTGGTTTCATGTTAGCTTCCCAGTATTCCTTTCAGGACCAGAAGAGGGACGGACAGCCCTGAAGCCAGCACTACAGTCTTCTTTCAGCTGCTCGGTTTCTTAGTGTTTTTTCAGTATATATTTAATTTGCTAATTTGTCCTATTTCAGCAGTTTGGTGGCTTACGCGTTTTATAGTACTTCTTTCAATAGCTTAATAGTCTTACCTCACGAGTTTGGTGTCTTATATTTTTTTATAGTAATTATTTCAGTAACTGGACAGTCCTACTTCATCAATTTGGTCTCTTTTTTCTGTTTTTTAGTATTTATTTTAGTAGCTAATTAGTTTTATTTCAGCAGACTGGTCCCTTGGGGTCTGTTTATATTAAAAAAAAAATGCTTTGCAGATGTCCCAAGAATTTTCACAGCTGTCACGCATAAGCGCTGTCATTTTTGTAATATTTATTTTATTTATTTCAGGTACGCAATTTGCACAGCGCTTTACATATATATTGTACATTCACATCAGTCCCTAACCCTCAACGGGTGTACAATCTAAGGTCCCTAACCCTCAAGGGGCGTACAATCTAAGGTCCCTAATCCTCAAGGGGTGTACAATCTAAGGTCCCTAACCCTCAAGGGGCGTACAATCTAAGGTCCCTAATCCTCAAGGGGCGTACAATCTAAGGTCCCTAATCCTCAAGGGGTGTACAATCTAAGGTCCCTAACCCTCAAGGGGCGTACAATCTAAGGTCCCTAATCCTCAAGGGGTGTACAATCTAAGGTCCCTAACCCTCAAGGGGCGTACAATCTAAGGTCCCTAATCCTCAAGGGGTGTACAATCTAAGGTCCCTAATCCTCAAGGGGCGTACAATCTAAGGTCCCTAACCCTCAAGGGGCATACAATCTAAGGTCCCTAACCCTCAAGGGGCGTACAATCTAAGGTCCCTAATCCTCAAGGGGTGTACAATCTAAGGTCCCTAATCCTCAAGGGGCGTACAATCTAAGGTCCCTAACCCTCAAGGGGCATACAATCTAAGGTCCCTAATCCTCAAGGGGCGTACAATCGAAGGTCCCTAACCCTCAAGGGGTGTACAATCTAAGGTCCCTAACCCTCAAGGGGCGTAAAATCTAAGGTCCCTAACTCACATTCATACATACACATACTAGGGACAATTTAGACAGGATCCGATTAACCTGCTAGCATATCTGTGGAGCGTGGGAGGAAACCGGAGTACCCGGAGGAAAGCCACGCAGACGCAGGGAGAGCATGCAAACTCCAGGCAGGTGGTGCTGTGGTTTGGATTTGAACCAACGATCCTAGTACTGCCAGGTGGAAGTGCTAACCATTCACATCAGTCCCTAACCCTCAAGGGGCGTACAATCTAAGGTCCCTAACTCACATTCATACATACACATACTAGGGACAATTTAGACAGGAGCCAATTAAGCTATGTTTACTTCCTATGATCATTGGCTCCATCTAGTGGCAATAATGTGGATTTTCCTGAAATGTCCCAATCAGAACAATACAGCATTCTAGCCACTAGATGGCGCTGTCAATCATCGGCAGTAAACCTTCTACACAAACTACAGCGATTATTTGAGGCAGCTGTGCAAGTTTTCACATATCAATTTTTTTTAATAAATATTTTTATTATTATTATTATACAGGATTTATATATTATTATTATTATACAGGATTTATATATTATTATTATTATACAGGATTTATATATTATTATTATTATACAGGATTTATGGCGCCAACAGTTTTCTCAGCGCTTTACATTATAATGGGAGACAATACAGCAACAATACAGTTCAGTACAAGAGGGTTAGGAGGGCCCTGATCCTAGGAGCTTACAATCTAGGAATAGACCCCTTAGTGTTTTTTTTTCTGCGCTTATTTAACCCCTCACCCTCCTGAGGATTTCCCTCCCCCTACCTGACCAGGCCATTTTTTGAGATACGGCGCTGTGTTACTTTAACTGACAATTGCGCGGTCATGCAACGCTGCACCCAAATTAAATTTACACCCTTTTTTTCCCCCCATGAATGGAGCTTTCTTTCGGTGGTATTTGATCGCCTGTGCGTTTTTTTTTTTTTGTTTTTTTTTGCGCTATAAATAAAAAAAAGACCGACAATTTTGAGAAAAAAACAATATTTTGGACTTTTTGCTATAAAACATGTCCAGTAAAAAGAATTTAAAAATCAAATTTCATCATAAATTTAGGCCAAAATGTGTTCTGCGACATGTCTTTGCTAACAAAAAATCCCAATACGTGTAAAGTAATTGGTTTACGTGAAAGTTATAGCGTTTACAAATGGCGGTGTATATACTGGACTTTTTTTTTATTATTATTCATTTTTTACTGGTAATGGCAGTGAATAGTGACTTATAGCGGACTGACACGGGGGGGGGGGAACTGACTTGGTGTCACTGACATCCCCAGTTACACCAATACAGTGATCAGTGCTATTAAAAAGCACTGACACTGTACTAATGGCACTGGGCAGGAAGGGATTAACATCTCAGGCGAACAAAGGGTTAACTGTGTGCTGTTTTACTAGAGAGACATGCTGCAGTGCAGAGAAGTACAAAGCAGCATGCCCTTGCTGGCAGGAGAGAGATCTGTGTTGTTTACACACAGGCAGGGGCGGACTGACCATTTGGAAACTCAGGCACTGCCCAAGGGCCCGGGGTCAGTAGGGGGCCCCATGAGATGCCCCTGGTACCTTTTTCATAGGCTTTTTTGAGTTTGGGCAAGGACACAGGGGCCCCATGATCCCCTATTGCCCGGGGGCCCCATGAGTTGTCAATCCACCCCTGCCCACAGGTCTCTCCCCTCTCAGCTTTTCCCCGATGATCGCCGGGTGCTGGTGGGGACCGGGTGGTTGACATCCCTAGCCGCCGATGGCAGGGTGGGTTTCCCTACCCGGAAAGGCAAATCATGTATATATACATGATTTTGCACAGCCCTGCTGCCCTGTAGCAGTATTTCTGCTATAGGGCGGCGGGCAAGTGATTATTACTTAGTATAGTAGCTAATTTGACTTATCTCCTAGATTGTAAGCTCCCAGGATCAGGGCCCTCCTATCCCTCTTGTATTGAACTGTATTGTTGCTGTATTGTCTCCCATTATATTGTACAGTGCTGAGCAAATTGTTGGCGCCATAAATCCTGTATAATAATAATAATATATAAATCCTGTATAATAATAATAATAATTTCAGCAGCTAATTGCACTTATTTCAGCAGTTCTTCAATTGCAAGGGAATTCTCCCCATACCTTAATGAAGGGGGTAACTTTCACTTTGCAAAGAACGCCCAATCAGGTGCAAAGAAAATAAAGAGAACGGCATATTGCCTATGGATGATAGACGTCAGCAGAGCTTCAAACATTGATGAAGGTCAGGGGAAAATGCCCTTGCAAGGTGCAACTTCTCTTGCAATGTGTACAGTCTATAGGCTTTTAGTAAATAAACCCTTTGCTTTTTTATAGTATGTATCAGAGGCGGACTGACAACTCATGGGGCCCCCGGGCAATAGGGGATCATGGGGCCCCTGTGTCCTTACTCAAACTCAAAAAAGCCTATGAAAAAGGTACCAGGGGCATCTCATGGGGCCCCCTACTGACCCCGGGCTCTCGGGCAGTGCCCCAGTTTCCAAATGGTCAGTCCACCCCTGGTATGTATTTTAGTAGCTAAATAGTCTTTTTTTTTCTGCTGTTTGGTCTTTTTTTCAGTTTTTAAGAAATTATTTTAGTGTAGCCGCTTGGATCACTTTTACTTTGTAGGCTCTACAAAAATGCAGCTTCAGCCATGATCCTGGTAGAACCACTGACCCCCAAGGATGTACAGGTGCCTCCATTTGTGGGATGGGCGGGGTCAAAATTTTGCAGAGGGGGGTTTCTAAGGCCGGCAATACATGGGTCGAAAAATTCAATTAACTTTGGGCATCTCTGCCCCGTAGAGCTGCTGGCTTCTTTCCTCTCCTCTCCCAGCTGCTCAGGGCACACAGGGCAGAGAAACCTTTCATGATGGAGAAGGGCTAGGAAATATGTCATGTATACTGTTCCCATCCCTTTGTGAATAAACACAATGAGTTATCAGCACCGATCACTCACTGTGCTCATTCAGAACTGTATCATAGTAAACTGTGTTTGCTATGCTTCAGTTTATGAATGAGCAGGAAGCTTCAGAGGGCTTCCTATTCATTCATCTCCAGTGCAGCTAAGGCCGCAGAGAATGTCCACAGTCTCTTTCTCAAAAGAGAGACTTTAGGGTTCTCTTACATTAGACCCCTAATATTTAACCAAAGACCCCACCCAACAGCATTGTGAAAAATAAATGAAAAAAATAGTATAAAAATTGTAAAAAATAATTTACATTTTTTTAAAAATTAAAAAATTTGGAGCTCATTCACATACATTCTCTGGCCGGTGCGGTGTGAATGAGTGGTTTGTTTGTGTGGTTGGAGCCTCCTGTGTGAGGACGCAGCGGCTGTAGCTGCAAGAACACAGCCACAGGTCCTAATTTGACAGGTGTGCAGGTGCAGGTAAGTGGCTCTGAATGCACTCTGTTCAGGCCGTACACCTGTGCCCACATGCCTGTCAAATCAGGACCTGCGGCTGTGTTCATGCAGCTGCTGCATCCCCATTGAATAACATAGGCCGCCTACACACAGCTACAGCCACTAAAAAAAACACAGATTCACGCTGTACAGGCCACAATGCCCATGTGAATGAGCCCCAAGACCTCATTCAGACACAGTCTTAATATTTTTTTTTTGGGGGGGCGGCAGTTGTCAGGTAGGTTGTATGGGGCCCCATGAATTCTAACAGCAGCCCTTGGTACATATATAAGTATTTACCCTCCTCATTGGCCTACCTCACCGCAGGCTATCCCCTCTTCAGTCTCATGAATGCTGCTGCCAGACTCATCCACCGTACTAACCGTTCTGTATCTGCCACCCCTCTCTGCCTATCCCTCCACCGGCCTCCACTCAGTGTCCTCCATCCCTCTCTGCCAATCCCTCCACTGGCCTCCACTCAGTGTCCTCCATCCCTCTCTGCCAATCCCTCCACTGGCCTCCACTCAGTGTCCTCCATCCCTCTCTGCCTATCCCTCCACTCAGTGTACTCCACCCCTCTCTACCAATCCCTCCACTGGCCTCCACTCAGTGTCCTCCATCCCTCTCTGCCTATAACTCCACTCAGTGTACTCCACCCCTCTCTACCAATCCCTCCACTGGCCTCCACTCAGTGTCCTCCATCCCTCTCTGCCAATCCCTCCACTGGCCTCCACTCGGTGTCCTCCATCCCTCTCTGCCAATCCGTCCACTCAGTGTCCTCCACCCCTCTCTGCCAATCCCTCCACTGGCCTCCACTCAGCGTCCTCCAACCCTCTCTGCCAATCCCTCCACTGGCCTCCACTACGTGTCCTCCATCCCTCTCTGCCAATCCCTCCACTGGCCTCCACTACGTGTCCTCCATCCCTCTCTGCCAATCCCTCTACTGGTCTCCACTCAGTGTCCTCCATCCCTCTCTGCCAATCCGTCCACTGGCCTCCATTCAGTGTCCTCCACCCCTCTCTGCCAATCCCTCCACTGGCCTCCACTACGTGTCCTCCATCCCTCTCTGCCAATCCCTCCACTGGTCTCCACTCAGTGTCCTCCATCCCTCTCTGCCAATCCGTCCACTGGCCTCCATTCAGTGTCCTCCACCCCTCTCTGCCAATCCCTCCACTGGCCTCCACTCAGTGTCCTCCACCCCTCTCTGCCAATCCCTCCACTGGTCTCCACTCAGTGTCCTCCACTCCTCTCTGCCAATCCCTCCACTGGCTTCCCGTTGCCCAATAGATAAAATTCAAAACATTAACAATAACATATAAAGCCATTTATAACGCCCCAAATTACATCACCGATCTTGTCTCCAAATATCACCCAAACCGTACTCTCCGCTCCTCGCACGACCTCCAACTCTCTAGCTCCCTCGTCTTCTCCTCCCATGCTCATCTCCAGGACTTCTCCAGAGCTTCCCCCATCCTCTGGAACTCTTTACCTCCAATTTATCAGACTATCGCCTACTCTGCTCACTTTTAGGCGATCTCTGAAAACCTCTCTCTTCAGGGAAGCCTATCCTGCCCTCAGCTAATAATGGAATCTTCTACTCCTCCTACCAGTCCATCCCCCACAGTTACTACCTTTTGTACCACTAGCCCCTCCCTCCTAGATTGTAAGCTCCAAGGATCAGGGCCCTCCTATCCCTCTTGTACTGAACTGTATTGTTCCTGTATTGTCTCCCATTATATTGTAAAGCGCTGAGCAAACTGTTGGCGCCATAAATCCTGTATAATAATAATAAATTCTGTATAATAATAATGTAAACAGAAGAAATGCAGCGCTAATTAAAATGCATATAAATGTCAGAAATAAAAGTCCATATAAGTCCTCAAATGAATGAAACAAATTGCAAAAGAAGATTCTGATCTCGTAAGCCGTCACCATACACCCGAAAAAATGAGCCCCTTACCGGACACTTTGACCGTATAACACCGGTCATTATGCGCCGTGTGATAAGGAATCAGAAGGTAATCTTCAATAGAAATCCTCTCCCAGATATAGGATGGTTCCTCCACTTTGAAAGATCTCCAAAACTACTACCTCACTTCTGTATATGAGGCCTGCAATCAAAGGGCCCTCCGTTCGTCGTGTGTTCGGGTATTGGTCTAACTCTTCTCAGGTTACACTCGGAGGGGCCCAGCTTCTGCACCGTGTCTTGGTACATACATACTTAGATTGGTCCAAGTTGGACCTGGAATTCCTCTTTCAACCTTTTCCGACTCCATTTATTGAGTTCCTAGCTTCTGCCGTTGGCTTTGTATGGTCCTGGATGTAGACCTTTAGACCTGTAGGCAATCCTGGTGAGGACGTGGTCTACATCTACCTTGGCCATTCTCCTCTTCTGTAGACCATTCCATTCATCGCTCGTGTCTCGAGCTGCTGTTAAATGTTCGTATTAGTGTCTTCTTGCTTCAGACTCGGAGTGAGTTCCAGAAATTATTCTTATTTCTCATCACACAAAGGAAGCCTGAAAGTCATTCCATGGTTTAATATATGTTCCAGCATGGAAAATGGCCGTGGAAATGGGATCCGAGCAATATCTAAGAGCAAAGAGGCTGCAGCCTCATCCCCCTGCTGAGAGCGAAATGCTCAGTTCTCCGTCTGCTGACCAGCACTGGTGATAAGAGCCCTCCAAGCCCGGTACTGGGAAGAAAAAGATTACCGGGGAAATGACAGCTGAGCTCATTACTGATTGGATCAAATCCTTCCCAAAGCACTTCTGAGCGGAGACATCAATTATCCATTGATGGCTGGCTGGTCCTTATTCTGAACGTCGCTGACCCCCGCTGAAATGTGAATAGGCAGACAATGGAGGACCTATACACATGGTGACAACTATACCACTTGAGTTTTTAAAGGTTGTCATTTGTACCATTATTATTTCCATGATTGCCTTCTTCTGCTGCTGTGTTGTATATTGGAGGCATTACAGCCTCCATCCAGCTCCTTCTAAAATTCTGTGATGCCCTCCCTACACATTAGATCATTGTGATTGACAGCACGGCTTTCAGACAGCAGAATGGACAATACTTTGAACTGATCATGGTAGATGAGATTTTTTTTTTTCCCTCTGATTCAGATGTTCTGTTTTATGTAGCAGTCACTTCTCTACATGCTGAAAGACATTCCACTGCATATCCAAACAGCTTCTTCAGTTCTAGGAACATACATAGCATCAGAGGTGTAACTAGAACCTTCAGGGCCCCAGGGCAAGAAACCATGATGTGCTCCCCTGGCCCCTACATGGGGTCCTTCCTACTGAACCCAGGGCACTTTACTCGCTTTGTGGGAGCCTTTATTATGGTCCCATTTCCTGCTGTCTTGGGGTCCCCCCACAGTGGCAGAACGCTAGGGCCCAGTCACAAGTACGACCTTTGCGACCCCTGTAGTTCTGCCACTGGTGTCAGTCATTTTTTATTGTAGTTACTTTATGTTTTACCGTTTATATTTATTTATTTTTACAAATGTATTTTTTATTTACATTTTTTAATTTTTTAGGACTCCTGTTGGGGGGCTTTGGTGAAATATCAGAGGTCTACACAGAGCTCTGATGTTTCACATTTAAAACAGAGAAAGGAGATTGAGGACACCTCAGTCTCCATCTCTGCAGCCTCAGCAGTACAGAATGAATGGACAGGAATAGCTCTGTATAGCTTCTTGTTCATTCATAAATTGAAGCATAGTAAGCACAGTTTACTATGCCTCAGATATGAAAGGGGGAAAAATGGTACCTATCACTGACTAACGGGAGGTGGAGGGGGGAAACCCAGCAGTGCTGCTGGAGGGGGCCAGGGGGGCAGTGATAGGGAGGCGGCGGGGGCAGAATGTAGTGCACGTGAAATATGGCAGCACTGATGAATCTCGAGCAAAAATTTGCACAAAATGCAACAAATTGGTGCAAATTTCTGTAATAAATTTGGCACAAGCAAGATAATCACTTGGATGTTTACGTAGCTCAATCGGGAGTGAGAAGAAAACAAATCCTTTGCCCATTAAAATGTTCTGTACAACAATACACACAAGTCCTCCCTTCCCCCCATGTCTTGCTGCTCTAAAATTTGTACAAATTTTATAAAATTGGATACAATTCCCATCTGGTGTCACCACACATCCTGACCAGGTTCCCATTTGAAAGTGTATTTTTAGACCGGTTTTAGGTAGAATGGGTAAGGATTAGACCCGCCATCATATTTTTTTTTTATTTTGCTGTTTTTGCCTATTGAGGAGATTCACCCTCTCTATCTGTACTGGTGACCATTGCCACCAAGGAATTTAAAGTTGTTCCCAAAAATAAAGGTGAGATGAAATTTCCCAATAGGAACATCTGTTCCAAGGATAACCATAGAAGAGGGAAAGCCCCCCACCCCACTTTGGGAAATTTCCTCTCACTTCCCGTTGTGTATTTTGGACAGGAAATGAAGGGAAATTTCCCCCAAAATACACCAACAGCAAAAAGTAACCAATCAGATGTTTTAACTCTTCCATACTCTATCCAAAACAAATTTTAAAAATGTACTATACAGTGTATACAGTTTAGGAGCAAATTGCTCTATTCCCAGGTTGCCCATTTTAGAGTTTCCATACGACTGTTTCTGGGATTGATCTTGGCTGCTGACCTTGCTTGTATTATTGATCGGTGTGCTGATGAAGATGTAGTCAAACATGACCAGTATGGAATGAGAAATATGGCATCGCATTGCAGAATTGATTATCTGCGCACTTGTCTCATGTGAGTGACTCCTAAAGCATCGACGCCAAATGTCAGCCTGATGGCCAGGCAACTAGCATTTTCAGAAAAGGAGATTGGCAGTGGCAGATGCAGTATCTCTCTCGTGCAGGGGTGGA
Organism: Staurois parvus; assembly: GCF_062004578.1. Lineage (NCBI taxonomy): Eukaryota > Metazoa > Chordata > Amphibia > Anura > Ranidae > Staurois > Staurois parvus. Next base: position 1,168,552 of record NW_028318918.1, read on the forward strand.
CTGACAACTCATGGGGCCCCCGGGCAATAGGGGATCATGGGGCCCCTGTGTCCTTGCCCAAACTCAAAAAAGCCTATGAAAAAGGTACCAGGGGCATCTCATGAGGCCCCCTACTGACCCCGGGCCCTCGGGCAGTGCCCGAATTTCCAAATGGTCAGTCCACCCCTGGTCCGGGCACTTTTACCCCCTTCCAGTCCAGGCCAATTTTCAGCCAGGCAACTAGCATTTTCAGAAAAGGAGATTGGCAGTGGCAGTTGCAGTATCTCTCTCGTGCAGGGGAGGACTGACAACTCATGGGGCAATAGGGGGCAATAGGGGATCATGGGGCCCCTGTGTCCTTGCCCAAACTCAAAAAAGCCTATGAAAAAGGTACCAGGGGCATCTCATGGGGCCCCCTACTGACCCTGGGCCCTCTGGCAGTGCCCGAGTTTCCAAATGGTCAGTCCGCCCCTGCTCTCGTGGTATTTGTTTTGTGATCTTTGTTTTTTTTCTTCATGAAACGCTTTTCTGTTCCGTTCTCTTGCTGTATGTACATCCTTACATCATTATCATTTCATCTGTGTTTCCATGTCATTTACATTTTGCAGATCAGCCTATTTTTTGTATAGCTGTGTGGTTCTATATGAATAAATAATATGTATAAATATGTATGAATGTAGAAAATGATAACTCCGTCCCAGTATGGGCAGATTTCCAACATGTTGTGGTAGATGAGCATTCCAGTGACACCTGGCTGACACCTACCCTCCACCAGGGGCGGACTGACCATTTGGAAACTCAGGTACTGCCCGGGGTCAGTAGGGGGCCCCATGAGATACCCCTGGTACCTTTTTCATAGGCTTTTTTGAGTGTGGGCAAGGACACTGGGGCCCCATGATCCCCTATTGCCCGGGGGCCCCATGAGTTGTCAGTCCGCCCCTGGCCCGGACTTGAAGTGGCTAAAGAGAAAAAAATACATGAGACTATCGAGTTAGAGTATATAGCGCTCAACACCAATGGACTTTTTCATTTACATAGCAAAAAAAAATAAAAATCCCAGTGGTGATGTAAAAAAAAAAAAAAAAATGTTTAAAAATTATAATTTTTGGTTATAAGCTAATTTGGGTTATTTTTTTTTTTTACTAAAAAGATAACGGAATAAATTTTGGCCAAGATTTATGATGAAATATTATTTATTTGCAAAATTTTATAAGAGAAACACTTCAAAATTTTTGGACTTTTTCATTTACATAGCAAAAAAAATAAAAACCCAAGTGGTGAATAAATACCACCAAAATAAAGCTTTATCTGTCTCAAAAAAAGGCAAAAAAATTCATATGGGTACAGTGTTGCATGACCGCGTAATTGTAGTTCAAAGTGTGATAGCGCTGAAAGCTGATAATTGGCCTGGACAAGAAGGGGGTGAAAGTGCCTGGACCAGGGGTGGACTGACCATTTGGAAACTCAGGCACTGCCCGAGGGCCCAGGGTCAGTAGGGGGCCCCATGAGATGCCCCTAGTACCTTTTTCATAGGTTTTTTTGAGTTTGGGCAAGGACACAGGGGCCCCATGATCCCCTATTGCCCGGGAGCCCCATGAGTTGTCAGTCCGCCCCTGCCCTCCACCATTTTAGTGAAACTTCTATTGTATTTGGCTGCCATAAGGTAACTGACCCATTTTCCCGGGTCTCTTGATGACCCCCCCCCCACTTGGACAGTACAACCGCCCATTGGGCTACTGCAGGCATTTCTCGCCTTCTGAGGTCTTGCCTTGTTGCTGGCTTTCCCCCTGATCACCCACATGGAAGAAAAATATATTTGAACATTTCTAAAAGCAGTGTTTTTGCTACAATAGAGTTCAATGGAGAAGCTGCTGAAATGCACAGTAGTGCTTTTCTGCTGTGTTATTGACACGTTTCGTGTTTTTATTCTGCCCAGCAAGAAAAAAAGAATTCCACTTTAACAAACAAAAAGAGCTAAAAAAACCGTGATAAAAACGCAAAACATATAATCATAGGATCCCAAATACCTAAAAGGTGTTTATTTCCTCCTCCCATGCCCGCCTCCAGGACTTCTCCAGGGTGTCCCCCATCCTCTGGAACTCCCTGCCCCAACCCATCAGATTATCACCTACTCTCCTCTCCTTTAGGCGCACCCTGAAAACCCATCTCTTCAGGGAAGCCTACCCCACCCCCTGCTAACCTGCTGACCTCCTCCACTCTTCCTACCACCCCATCCCCCACAGCTATCTCCTCCTGTGCCACCATCCCCTCCCTCCTAGATTGTAAGCTCCACGGAGCAGGACCCTCAATCCCCTCATGTTTTGCATTGTATTGGTATTGTTCTGTCACATGTTCTGTCTCCCTTTGTAATGTACAGCGCTGAGCGAACTATTGGCGCTTTATAAATACTGTATAATAATAATAATAATATTTCACCAGAATCTGGTGAGTGCGGTTTATATTGGTTTAAAGCACTGATCTTTGGTGGAAGCACACTTTTTTTGCTTTTTTGCTTTTTTATTTTGGCACTTGTGTTTATATACATATCATTTTTTTCACAATTCTTCCCAAATTTTAGAGTGGGACTATTTATATATTTATATCATTTTTATAAGTCATATTTTATAATTTTTATATGATTTAATACTTTTCAATTATTTGCGTTGTTTGTAATGTTTTCAGAAACGCAAAACAAACTGCTAAAAGCATTGCAAAATGGACAAAAAACAAACTGTATAGGTGTGAACGGAGCCTTAGGCTGCATTCACACTTGAGTGTTTTGTAGCTTGAAGCTCCAAAAAAGCTCAGACTTAAAAAAAATCAATTGTTCTCTATGGTGCCTGTTCACACCTGATCACATGAACAGGCACCATAGAGAACAATTGATTTTTTTGTTTGAGCGTTTTTGGAGCTTCCAGTCTCAAGCTACAAAATGCTCAAGTGTGAATGCAGCCTAAGAAGCTTTTAGTAGCAGTAGAGTTCACCAGCAAGAGAAAAACCCAGGGCCAGTGCGTCCAGGAGCAGCAGCGCTTTAACGTGAGTAATTGCGCCTAAATGCGTGTTAACGCATGGCGTGTTTAGCGCTTGAGCGTTTATTCATTCCAATGGCCAGAATAAATTATTTTTCTAGCCAATGAAATGAATTAACGCCCAAGTGCTAGAAGCCTGTAAACGCACCTAAATGCTTACAAAAGTCTTAGACACTTTGACAAGCGTCAGGCGTTTTTTGGGGCCAAAACGCTGCTGCCAAGAGGATTTTTTAAAACGTCCTGTGTGCATGCGGCCTAAACATTGCAGACGCAGCCTTTGTGGATAAGGGCGGACTCCGCCTCCTCTCTCTAGCGGTGGTGCTGACCAGGGGCGGACTGACCATTTGGAAACTCGGGTCAGTAGAGGGCCCCATGAGATGCCCCTGGTACCTTTTTCATAGGCTTTTTTGAGTTTGGGCAAGGACACAGGGGCCCCATGATCCCCTATTGCCCCGGGGGCCCCGTGAGTTGTCAGTCTGCCCCTGGTGCTAACTTACAATGCAACATGTCTGACTCATACACATTTCACTTGTTTTCATTGTGCATGTCCAGAAGAATTCCAGAGAGAATATGATTTTGATAATGGCTTGCCGATTGGACCAAAATTGCGGAATGGCCAGGCCAAATCCAAAAAATAGGAGGGATTAAAGTGGAACTTCTCTACCTTCCTTTCCTTACCTTTTTGCATTGGGTAATCTACAAAAAAACATACTCACGTGCCCAGTGTTCATCATCAGGGAGCCAGCTGCAAGTACCAGGAAGGGACATTTGCCTTCCTGATGAGGCACTTGCACCAAGACTAGTCATCAGGGGACCAGCGCAAGTACCATGAAAAGATAATTGGCCCCCTGATGAAGCACATGCACCAAATCACATCATCAGGGAGCCAGATGCAAGTACCAGGAAGGGACATTTGCCTTCCTGATGAGGCACTTGCACCAAGCCTGGTCATCAGGGGACCAGCGCAAGTACCATGAAAAGATAGTTGGCCAAATGATGAGGCACATGCACCTAATCGCATCATCAGGGAGCCAGATGCAAGTACCAGGAAAAGAAAGCCAGCGCCAGATGAGGCACTTGCACCAAACCATGTCATTGGGGGGCCAGCTACAAGTACCAGGAAGAGACAGCTGGCCCCTGATAGAGTACATGCACCAAGCCATGTGATTGGGGACCAGCTGAAAGTTCCAGGAAGAGACAGTTGGGCCCCTGATGAGACACATGCACCAAGCCTTGTGACTGGTGCCAGCTACAAGTACCAGGAAGAGACAGTTGGCCTTCTGATGAGGCACTTGCACCAAGCCACGAAATAAGGGGGCATCTGAAAGTACCAGGAAGAGACAGCTGGTCCCTTGATGGAGCACATGCACCAAGTCACATCATCAGGGGGCCAGCTGCAAGTACCAGGAAGAAAAAGCCGGCCCTAATGAGGCACATGGGCCAAGCCATGTCATCAAGGAGCTAGCTGCAAGTACCAGGAAGAGGCAGCCGACCTCCTGATGGAGCATTTGCAACAAGCCATGTGATTGGTGCCAGCTGCAAGTACCAGGAAGAGACAGTTGGCCTCCTGATGAGGCACTTTCACCAAGCCATGACATAAGGGGGCATCTGAAAGTACCAGGAAGATACAGCTGGTCCCTTGATGGAGCACATGCACCAAGTCACATCATCAGGGGGCCAGCTGCAAGTACCCAGAAGAAAAGCCAGCCCTAATGAGGCACATGGGCCAAGCTATGTCATCAAGGATCCAGCTTCAAGTATTAGGAAGAGACAGCCGACCTCCTGATGGAGCATTTGCAAAAATCCATGTGATTGAGGCCAGCTGCAAGTACCAGGAAGACACAGTTGGCCTCCTGGTGAGGCACTTGTACCAAACCACATCATCAGGGGGCCAGCTGCAAGTACCAGGAAGAGACAGCTGGCCCCCTGATAGAGCACATGCACCAACCCATGTAATTGGGGACCAGCTGCAAGTACTAGGAAGAGACAGTCGGGCCCCTGATGAGACACATGCACCGAGCCATGTGATTGGTGACAGCTACAAGTACCAGGAAGAGACAGCTGGCCTCCTGATGAGGCACTTGCACCAAGTCATGACATAAGGGGGCATCTGGAAGTACCAGGGAGAGACAGCTGGTCCCTTGATGGAGCACATGCACCAAGTCACATCATCAGGGGGCCAGCTGCAAGTACCAGGAAGATAAAGCCAGTCCTGATGAGGTGCATGCACCAAGCCATGTCATCAAGGAGCCAGCTTCAAGTACCAGGAAGAGACAGCCAACCTCCTGATGGAGCATTTGCAACAAGCCACGTGATTGAGGCCAGCTGCAAGTACCAGGAAGAGACAGTTGGCCTCCTGATGAGGCACTTGTACCAAACCACGTCATCAGGGGACCAGATGCAAGTACGAGGAAGAGACAACTGGTCCCTTGATGGTGTACATGCACCAAGCCACATCATCAGGGGGCCAACTGCAAGTACCAGTAAAAGACACTGGTACTGCAAAGATGATGCACTATGGTACATACACAATAGGATACCCCGTGGCCTTCTGGGAAACATGACATGTGCATAAAAGGAGCCTATGGGCAAATGACCACTTAAAAACTTAAAAAAAAAAATGAATTAGAAATTTCGAAAAGGGAAGAGGCTAGGGACTTAATGGTGGAAAGTGGCTGGGAAGGTGAAGGTCCGTATTTGGTGGCAATAACTGTGTGGGGAACTTTGAGGTAGTTGGTGGGACAGTGGTGACATGCAGTATGGCACATACACAATAGGATACCCGTGGCCTTCTGGGATACATGACATGGGCAGAAAAGGAGCCTGTGGGCACATCAGTGTCACCTAGCTAAGAACCTAGGAAGTGCAGGGCGAATGCCCCAAAAATGGGGAAATAGAAAAAAAAAACGTAAAAAAAAAATCAATTTGCAATTTCGAGAAGGGAAGAGGCTTGGGATGTAATGGTGGAAAGTGGCTGGGAGGGTTAAGGTCCTTATTAGGTGGCAATAACTGTGTGGGGACCTTTGAGGTAGTTGGTGGGACAGTGGTGACATGCACTTTGGCCACATACACAGTAGGATACCCCATGGCCTTCTGGGATACATGACATGGGCAGAAAAGGAGCCTGTGGGCAAATGACACATCATTGTCACCTAGCTAAGAACCTAGGAAGTGCTGGGCGAATTCCCCAAAAATGGGGAAATAGAAAAAAAAAAACTTAAAAAAAAAATCAATTTGCAATTTCGAGAAGGGAAAAGGTTTGGGATGTAATGGTGGAAAGTGGCTGGGAGGGTGAAGGTCCGTATTAGGTGGCGATAACTGTTTGGGGAACTTTGAGGTAGTTGGTGGGACAGTGGTGACATTTTAGGTTCTTGGCATCAAAAACAGCAGCACAAAAATGTTGGGTACCAGGTTTCCAGCTCCTGAACATAACATACTGGCCATGACTGGCTAATCATGAACCCTTCCAACTGTTCCATGTCGTAAAGCACCTAGCGGGTTTACACAGTCCGGAGTTGGCTTTAATATCTAACCTTCAAATGGAATCTTGGTGGCTTCCACAGGGAAACGTTACGGTGGTCTCCTATATAAAGGGTTCGGAATGAGCCCCTGTGTGCTCCCAGGGTAGGTCTGATAACCTATAAGTGGAAAGCTCAGAAATTGAAGCTCATATCCAACATATTATTCACGGCGGAATATTAATCAGAATATTAATGAGCTAGATCTGTTATTACAAGCCACCAGCTCCATATCCATTACTGTTTTATTTAGCATTTAAGTACTCAACTGGAAAATAAGTGCAAAGCCATTTAGGAGATGTATGAGGCTCATACGAGGCTTATTTATGGTCGGGGAAGACGAAAAAGCCCCTGTGATATGAACATACTGTATCCCTACTATAATTAAGAAATTAATTTTAGGGGCCAAATCGCGAAGTTGGAAATCTTATTAGAGTTACAGAGAGATGATACCAGTAAGATGTTTACAGCCTGAATGGGAACTGGAGGGTGATCATCGTTCCTCCATAGGCCCATCGTCAGTCGGCGTTTATTTATTGAGCTAGATTCCGTAATTGGCATTTATGATGAAGCTTTAGGGGGGTTTATGCTTCAAGATCAGCCATTTTAAACTCAGAAAAATGCATATAATACCCATATTAGAGACGGGGCATCTGCTGTGTTTGAACATTACAATAAAGAGTACCTGTCAGCAGTGGTGTATTTAGGTTTTGTGCTGCCGTAGGCAACACAACAATTGGCGCCCCCCCCCCTTCTCGCAGAAAGAGCCTGACATTGACCAAGGACACCCCTGCCCTCCACCTGAGCCTTCCACTACCACTGCCCCCCCCATACACCAGCCACCATCCCCCATGGTGAGAGAGAGAGAGACACTCACCTTCACAGCTCCGGACATCCCCGGGAATGAGAGTCGGACTGTGCATACACCGTCATGAAACCCACAGCATCTCTCGGAACCCACCAGGTCTCCATGCCACTTGTATCCCTTCTTCCATCCCTTCTTCCATCCCTTCTTTCATTCCTTCTTCCATTCCTTCTGCCATTCCTTCTTCCATTCCTTCTTCCATCCCTTCTTCCATCCCTTCTTCCATCCCTTCTTTCATTCCTTCTTCCATCCCTTCTTCCATCCCTTCTTCCATCCCTTCTTCCATCCCTTCTTTCATTCCTTCTTCCATCCCTTCTTCCATCCCTTCTTCCATCCCTTCTTCCATCCCTTCTTCCCTTCCTTCTTCCCTTCCTTCTTCCATCCATTCTTCCCTTCCTTCTTCCATTCCTTATTCCCTTCCTTCTTCCCTTTCTCCTTCCCTTCCTTCTTCCCTTCCTTCTTCCATCCCTTATTCCCTTCCTTCTTCCCTTCCTTCTTCCCTTCCTTCTTCCATCCCTTCTTCCATCCCTTCTTCCATCCCTTTCTTCTTCCAAGGGGCAGTGCTGCCCCCCCCCCACCGAAAAATGCCGCCGTAGGCAAATGCCTTGTTTGCATTGTGGTAAATACACCCCTGCCTGTCAGTCATTTTAACCACTTGCCCTCCAGAGGATTTACCCCCACCCCCCGACCAGGCTGTTTGTTGCGTTGCGTTGCGGTGCTGCGTTACTTTAACTGACAATTGATGGTACATAGGCAATATGAAGAGTTGCGTGACCATATTGGAAATTTCTGTTTTTTTTCACAGTGCCTTGGTTAATCACTACTCACATCACCATAGTGCAGCTCACAATTTTTTGTAAAGTATTTGTCTTTCTAATCTATTCTATTCTTTTCTATTATTTTCTATTCTATTTCGAAAGGCAGTTATATTTTATTTCTATTTTATTCTATTCTATTCTAATTGATTCTATTATATTGCTTTATTTTCTGTTCTATTTTGCTCTGATTTACCCTATTATTTTCTTTTCTATTCTTTGATTTTCTATTCTAATCTTTACTATTCTACTCTAATTAATTCTATTCTTTTCTATTCTATTCTTTGATTTTCCCCTCTGATCTTTTCTATTCTATTAAAATTCTATTAAAATGGACTCTATTATTTTTTATTCCTTTATTTTCTATTCTATTCTTTTTTTTATCTATTCTCTTTCTTTATTTTCTGTTCTATTTTATTCTGTTCTTGTTTTCAAATTCTAATTTGGTTTTCGAATTTGTTTTCGAATCGATTCAAATTTCGGCTGAATTTTCTTTCGTTATTTCAGATTCATTTAAATTCGTTACTATTGTAATTCGGAATTCAGATTCATCCGACTCTCAGAATAACAGAAAATGTGTCCGAATTTCGATTTGGAACGGAACGAACTGCACATGTCTGGTTCCACGACCAACTCCGCTTGGCAGAGCCAGCTGCATGAACCCAGTTATCTTTTCAGCAGTCGGGGGTTGCATTGTGACCACCACTGTAAGGAGGTCATTCTTTCCACTGGCCACCAATGTAGAGGGACATTCTTCCCACTGATCACCAATGTAAGGGTCATTCTTCCCACTGACCACCAATGTAAGGGTCATTCTTCCCACTGACCACCAATGTAAGGGTCATTCTTCCCACTGATCACCAATGTAAGGAGCATTCTTCCCACTGATCACCAATGTAAGGAGCATTCTTCCCACTGATCACCAATGTAAGGAGCATTCTTCCCACTGACCCCCAATGTAAGGGACATTCTTCCCACTGATCACCAATGTAAGGAGCATTCTTCCCACTGATCACCAATGCAAGGAGCATTCTTCCCACTGACCCCCAATGTAAGGAGCATTCTTCCCACTGACCCCCAATGTAAGGGACATTCTTCCCACTGATCGCCAATATAAGGAGCATTCTTCCCACTGATCACCAATGTAAGGAGCTTTCCTCCCACTGATCGCCAATGCAAGGAGCATTCTTCCCACTGACCCCCAATGTAGGGATCATTCTTCCCACTGACCACCAATGTAAGGGGCATTCTTCCCACTGACCACCAATGTAAGGAGCATTCTTCCCACTGATCACCAATGTAAGGGGCCTTTTTTGCACTAACCTCCAATCGGGGGGTAGCACCAGTCCTCCTGTATGGGGACATGGCCAGCAAAGGGGGGGGGGGTGGGCAGCAGAAGTGGGCAATAGAGGGGGCAGTGGGTGAAGCAAAGGGGGTGCAATTAGAGAAACCGATCCCCTGGGCAGGGGCGGACTGACATCTCATGGGGCCCCCGGGCAATAGGGGATCATGGGGGCCCTGTGTCCTTCCCAAACTCAAAAAAGCCAATGAAAAAGGTACCAGGGGCATCTCATGGGGCCCCCTACTGACCCCGGGCCTTCGGGCAGTGCCCGAGTTTCCAAATGGTCAGTCCGCCCCTGCCCCTGGATGTCTCTCCTTGCAGCAGCTAAAAGCTGGATTCTTCATCTCACCCTCCCATCGGCTTTAAGCTGCTGCAGGGAGAGACGCCCAGGGGATCAGTTCCTCTAATTGCCCTCCCCCGCCTCACCGATCACCTTCCCTATCCATAATTCGATTCCCCCAGCCTCCCGCTAATAATGATTTTAGTGAATTCTTAGTGAAAATATTTTTTAGCAAAATGTGAGGGGGCTGTCAGACTGTATGAGGCCCTGTGATTTCTAAAGGGAGCCCTGCCTTCAATAAAGAAGGGGTTCCCTGAGAGCTCAAGATGTTTTCAAGGGTTCTTCTGGGACAAAAAGGTTGAGAAAGACTGACCTAGCACTTTTCTCCCCAACCTGACTCTGGCCCCGCCCCTTTTGTTCATTGGATTTCAGTTCTTTTAATCATGGAGGCATCCTATGTGGGCATTACCTAGAGAGCTCTGCTGTTTTCAGGAAGCTATGAGCAGCCCCTCCCACGCTCCATGATCTGCCTGCTTTGCATTGAGAAGGACAGAGACCCAGTGATGACAGCACTGGAGCTAAAATTTGGTATGTCACATAGGCGGAAAAACTTTATTCAAACATGTTATTAGTATGCTGATAGGGAGGAGGGGGGGGGGGGGACCAGGGATAGCAAAATGTAAGCAGATTAAGGTTCCATTCACACTTGGGAGACTCCAAAGTTGTGTGATTTCCATTGCAGCTTTGGATGGGTGCGACTTGGATGCGACCAGGGGCGGACTGACAACTCATGGGGCCCCCAGGCAATAGGGGATCATGGGGCCCCTGTGTCCTTGCCCAAACTCAAAAAAGCCTATGAAAAAGGTACCAGGGGCATCTCATGGGGCCCCCTACTGACCCCAGGCCCTCGGGCAGTGCCCGAGTTTCCAAATGGTCAGTCCGCCCCTGGATGCGACTTTGGCTTTGACTCTTGTACAACTGTCCTAACCCTCAAGGGGCGTACAATCTAAGGTCCCTAACTCACACTCATACATACTGTACATATACTAGGGACAATTTAGACAGGAGCCAATTAACCTACCAGCACGTCTTTGGAGTGTGGGAGGAAACCGGAGTACCCGGAGGAAACCCACACAGGCACAGGGAGAACATGCAAATTCCAGGCAGGTGTTGCCGTGGCTGGGATTCAAACCAACAACCTTAGTGCTGCCAGGAGGAAGTGCCAACCATTTAGCCACTGTGCTGCCCTATGTGCATTCTGGTGCGTTTTTGGTGCATTTAGGTGCGTTCTGGTGCATTTATTAATGAGTTTTACTGCATCCCAGTACAGTTCAGTGCAGAAAAAATGCAGCCTGTTCTACTTTTTTTTTTCTGGAACTGGATCGCACTGGAACTGACCGCACTGGTGTGAACTATGCCATTGAAAATCATGTGACCTACTACAATATGTTTTTGCACCGGAACGCACATGTCCCTATTTAAATTGAAGAAAAAGAGAGGCGGATAAAATGAGCTGGAATGTATAAAAAACGCACTGAAACGCATCAAAAAACATATTAAAAATGCACCCGAATGCATCAAAAACGCGCGTGCGGAAACACATCTGGAACGCATCTGGACTGCGTTTCTATAGTGGGAACCCGGCCCTCAAAGCAAAACCTTTTTTTAAATTTAAGGCGGCAGACATTTCTACATTACCGCAATATAAAAAAAAGTACATAAAACGTTCAAGGCCGGTTCACACGACATGCGTTTCAGTTGCTTTTTTTCTGCATCCAAAAAGCACAGAAAGTACGTTAAAAGGTTGTCAGAGTCATAGTTCACATCAGCGCTTGCAGTTCCAGTGCGTTCCGGGTACAGAAAAAGAAGTAGAACAGGCTGCATTTTTCCTGCACAGAATTGTACTGAAACGTGGTAAAACGCACCTAAAATGCACCCAAAACGCACATGTCCCTATTTAAATTGAAGAAAAAGAGAGGATAAAAAATGAACTGGAATGCATAAAAAAAGCACTGAAATGCGTAAAACACGCACAGAAAGTAGGTGATACGGTGGTCAGTGTCATAGTTCACATCAGCACTTGCAGTTCCAGTGCATTCCGGGTGCAGAAAAAAAAGTATAACGGGCTGCATTTTTCCTGCACAGAACCAAACTGGAGTGCATCAAAAACACAAAGGACCACACATGTCCCTATTGAAATTGAAGAAAAAGGGGAAAAAATTTACTAGAATGCCTCAAAAATGCACCTGAATGCATCAAAATCGTACATGCAGAAATGCATCCAAAACGCACAGAAAGTGGGTGATATGGTGGTCAATGTCATCGTTCACATCAGCGCTTGCAGTTCCAGTGCGTTCCAGAAGCTGAAGTAGAACGGGCTGCATTTGTCCTACACAGAACGGTAAAACGCACCAAAAACGCACCGAAACGCACCGGAACGCATTTAAATTAAAGAAAAAGAGAGGATAAAAAATGAACTAGAATCAGGGGCGGACTGACAACCCATGGGGCCCTCGGGCAATAGGGGATCATGGGGCCCCTGTGTCCTTGCCCAAACTCAAGGTACCAGGGGCATCTCATGGGGCCCCCTACTGACCCCGGGCCCTCGGGCAGTTCCCAAATGGTCAGTCCGCCCCTGACAGGAATGCATAAAAAAAACGCACAGAAATGCTTAAAACATGCACAGAAAGTAGGTTATATGGTTGTCAATGTCCTAGTTCACATCAGCGCTTGCAGCTCCAGTGTTTTCCAGTTTCAGAAAAAAAAGTAGAACAGGCTGCATTTTTTCTGCACAAAGCTGTACTGGAACGCGGTAAAACGCATAAAAAATGAAACGCACATTTCCCTATTTAAATTGAAGAAAAAGGAGAAAAAATGAACTGGAATGCAGTAAAAAACGCACTAAAATGCGTAAAACATGCACAGAAAGCAGGTTATCTGGTTGTGAATGTTCACATCAGCGCTTGCAGTTCCGGTGCGTTACGGCTGCAGAAAAAAAAAAAGTAGAACAGACTGCATTTTTCCTGCACAGAACTGTACTGGAGCACATCAAAAACGCACTGAAATTTAAGAAAAAGAGAGGAGAAAAAAATTAACTGGAATGCATAAAAAATGCACTGAAATACATCAAAAAGGCACCTGAATGCATTAAAAACGCACATGCGGAAATGCATCCGGAATGCACAGATTATTGGTTGTCAATGTCATAGTTCACATCAGTGCTTTCAGTTTCAGTGTGTTCCTGTAACGCGGTAACATGCATTAAAAACGCACTGGAACGTACATGTCCCTATTTAAATTGAAGAAAAAGCACCAGAAAGCATCAAAAATGCACCCGAATGCTCCAAAAACGAGACAAAAATGTGCATGCAGAAACGCATCTGGACTGCGTTTCTATGGTGTGAATCGACCCCAATGCATTTCCTACATTAAAGTAAATGTTCCAGTGGACGTATCGGCCCCCTCAGCTCCTTTACCCCCCCCCCGGTTGCACTGGGTGTGACTTGGCATGCGATTTGCATGCCCTGCGACTTGTAAACCACTTGCCAAGTCGCACCCTATTGTCCCCGATCGGTCATATTGGTGCGGTTCTGACTTGGTCAGAGCCGCACCAATTTCTACAGTAGTACATGCACTTCTTTTGGTGTGATTTGCATAGACGTCTGTATCAGATGTCTTGCAAATCGCACCTGAAATCAGCATCTCACCCAACTTTTAAATCCTGCGACTTCACTGTAAGTCGCACGATTTCAAAGTGGGGATTGATGTGACCGGGGACTTGCAGCCAAGTTCACACTGTAATGCATCTTAGTTGCTTTTTTTTCTGCATCCAAAACGCACAGAAAGTAGGTGATATGGTGGTCAGTGTCATTGTTCACATCAGTGCTTGCAGTTCCAGTGCATTCTGGTTGAAGAAATAAAAGTAGAACAGGCTACATTTTTTCTGCACAGAACTGTAGTGGAACGTGGTAAAACGCACCAAAAACACACCGGAACGCAATTTAAATTGAAGGAAAATAGAGGGGAACAAATGAACTGGAATGCATAAAAAAAGCACTAAAATGCATCAAAAATGCACCTGAATGCATCAAAAACACGCATGCGGAAATGCTTCCGGAATGCACAGAAAGTAGGTGGTATGGTGGTCAGTGGCATAGTTCACATCAGTGCTTGCAGTTCCAGTGCGTTCCGGTTGCAGAAAAGAGAAGTAGAACAGGCTGCATTTTTCCTGCACAGAACTGCACTGGAACGCGGTAAAACGCACCAAAACGCACTGGAATACACATATCCCTATTTAAATTGAAGAAAAAGAGAGGAGAATAAATGAGCTGGAATGCATAAAAACACACTGGAACACATTGCGGAAACACACAAAAAAATGCACTGAAATGCGTCAAAAACACATAAAAAATGCACCTGAATGCATCAAAACGCGCATTGCAGAAACGCATCCAGAACGCATCTGGACTGCATTTCTATAGTGTGAACTGGCCCTTATTGCAATTAGGATTTTGTTCTTCATTGTAGATCTTTGATCTGTGTTTCCATTCTTCCAGTTTGCATCTATTTGGGGGGGGACCAGGGGCGGACTGACAACTCATGGGGCCCCCGGGCAATAGGGGATCATGGGGCCCCTGTGTCCTCGCCCACACCCAAAAAAGCCTATGAAAAAAACAATGAAAGGTACCAGGGGCATCTCATGGGGCCCCCTACTGACCCAGGGCCCTCGGACAGTGCCCGAGTGCCGGAATGGTCAGTCCGCCCCTGGGGGGGACCTGAAGCCGCCTTGGAGGTGGAAGGGGGGGTACCTGAAGCTACCTTGGAGGTGGAAGGGGGGGTACCTGGAGCCACCTTGGAGGTGGAAGGGGGGGGACCTGAAGCTACCTTGGAGGTGGAAGGGGGGGATTACCTGAAGCCACCTTGGAGGTGGAAGGGGGGGGGACCTGAAGCTACCTTGGAGGTGGAAGGGGGGGGTACCTGAAGCCACCTTGGAGGTGGAAGGGGGGACGGGACCTGAAGCTACCTTGGAGGTGGAAGGGGGGGGGGACCTGAAGCTACCTTGGAGATGGGGTGCCTGGAGCCACCATGGAGGTGGAAGGGGGGGGTGCCTGGAACCACCATGGAGGTGGAAGGGGGGGGTACCTGAAGCCACCTTAGAGGTGGAGGGGGGGTACCTGAAGTCACCTTGGAGGTGGAAGGGGGGGGTACCTGAAGCCACCTTGGAGGTGGAAGGGGGGGTACCTGGAGCCACCTTGGAGGTGGAAGGGGGGGGGGGTTCTGGAGCCACCTTGGAGTTGGAAGGGGGGGTTCCTGGAGCTACCTTGGAGGTGGAAGGGGGGGGCCTGAAGCCACCTTGGAGGTGGAATGGGGGGTTCCTGGAGCCACCTTGGAGGTGGAGGGGGGGGACCTGAAGTCACCTTGGAGGTGGAAGGGGGGGGGGGGTACCTGAAGCCACCTTGGAGGTGGAAGGGGGGGGTACCTGGAGCCACCTTGGAGGTGGAAGGGGGGGTACCTGGAGCCACCTTGGAGGGGAAGGACTAGCAGCTCAGTATAGGGATCACTGGGGTCGTTCATCTGCTCCCAAGATCACAACAATGGCATTGGATGTATATTTGCGGGGGCGGTAATTGCCTGATGTGCCGTGTGAGCTAGCTTGTATTTCCTCATTAGTGAACAGTACACTAATACTATATATAAATCTCGCCGTACCTTCGCTGCGCTCGTTCCTTTATAGGCAGGCGACTTTACACTCCCCCACCCCCCCTCCAGGATGGAACATTGCAGTGTGCAGAAATCTGAATAAGTAATCAGTCTGCTCATTAGCCCCCCGCCGAGATGCTCAAACATTCACTTTGCTGTTTGTGAAGCAGAAAAAAAGGCCGCTACATTAAAATTGATGCGTTATTAATCCCACTGTTCCAGAGCTAGCGGGCAGCGCATTTCCCCCCCTTCTCTGTCTCTTATCCGCCCGAGGCCAAACAGTATGGCGCTCACTTCTTCAGGGTGTTCTAACTTTCCCTTATTTATTGGCCTTGTGCCGCGAGACATCGGGGGGGGGGGGGGGGGGAGAGCGTGTGGCCGTCCCGCTGCTTCCTCCCGACTTGTCACTTCTCGTTCTCCTGGCAGCGGCCAGCGTGCCGCAAAAAAAAAGCAGGTATTCTCCGACACGCACCGGGGGTATTTCCATCTACGCTCCAGTAATCCAAATCCTCAGGTTCTAAAGGCAAAACAGAAACGGTTTAACATAACAGCGGCTATTACCGATAATCCCCGGTGTTGTAAAGTGAAACGGCGGATGATTTCACCTTCGTATCATCAGACGGCTATCATATCATCAGCCAGAGCTTGTAGGAGGATACGGCCCGCGAGTTCTCCGAGACGCCGAGTTATTCATGCAAAGTGGATGGAATGGCTAATCCCCGGCATGCTGAAAGAGGTGTTTAAAAGACAAAGCTTGGTCATAAATATTACATGTGTAATGATTGCCCTGTAACAGAATTCGAAAAAAGCAAGAAAGCAAAGGAACTTCACTCCCCCCACCCCCCCCGCCCCCTTCTTATCTTGGTTGTCCTCAAAAAACATACACAACCGGCAAATCCAACATGGTCCTGCTGTGGTCTGCTAAACCAGTGGTCTCCAAACTGCGACCCGAAGGCCAGATGCAGCCCGGAGGCCAAATGCGGCCCGGAGGCCAGATGCGGCCCTTTGCTTGTTTTTATCTGGCACTTGGGGCACTATTTCATTCACTGATACCAACAATGGGGCATAATTGTCCCCCACTGATACCAATGAAGGGGCACAATTCCTGCCAATGACACCAATGATGGGACACAATTCCTCCCATTGACAACAACGATGTGGCCCAATTTCTCCCAGTGCCACTAACAATGGGGCCCAGTGACACCAATGATGAGACACAATCCCTTCCAATGATACCAAAAACGGGGCATTGTTTTTCCCAACTTAGGTCAGGACCTTTTCTACTCCCAATGGCCACGGTCTGGCCCCCCTAAAGTCCAAAGGACGGTAAACTGGCCCTTTGCATCAAAAGTTTGGAGACCCTTGTGCTAAACCATTGCAGCACACCAGGTCCCACACCACCATCTTCCTTTCTGGCAACAATGGGAGCTGGTTGTCTCTTCCTGGTTCTGAAGGTCAGCCCTCTGATTATTGGCTGCCTGATCTGCTCTCCTTTAACTGTGTTAAAGCTGATGCCTCCTGAGATATGTGACTTGTCGATCTCAGGAGGCATCAGGAGCAGAGGAGACATCATTCTCACTTATAATGATACAAAAAATGGGGCATTGTTTTTTCCAACGCAGGTCAGGACCTTTTCTACTCTCAATGGCCACGGTCTGGCCCCCCTAAAGTCCAAAGGACGGTAAACTGGCCCTTTGCATCAAAAGTTTGGAGACCCTTGTGCTAAACCATTGCTGCACACCAGGTCCCACACCACCATCTTCCTTATCGGCATCAACGGGAGCTGGTTGTCTCTTCCTGGTTCAGAAAGTCAGCCCTCTGATTATTGGCTGCCTGGTCTGCTGTCCTTTAACTGTGTTAAAGCTGATGCCTCCTGAGATATGTGACTTTTCTTTCTCAGGAGGCATCAGGAGCAGAGGAGACCTCATTCTCACCTATAATGATACCAAAAATGGGGCATTGTTTTTTCCAACTCAGGTCAGGACCTTTTCTACTCTCAATGGCCACGGTCTGGCCCCCCTAAAGTCCAAAGGACGGTAAACTGGCCTTTTGTATCAAAAGTTTGGAGACCCTTGTGCTAAACCATTGCTGCACACCAGGTCCCACACTACCATCTTCCTTTCTGGCATCAACGGGAGCTGGTTGTCTCTTCTTGGTTCAGAAAGTCAGCCCTCTGATCACTGGCTGCCTGGTCTGCTCTCCTTTAACTGCTGTATTAAAGCCGATGCCTCCTGGGATATGTGACTTGCCTGTCCCAGGAGACATCAGAAGTAGAGGGGACGCCATTCTTATCTATGATGCCACTCCACCTGGTCCGTCCTCCTGGAAGAGGCTTCTGAATCAGAGGAGACATCATTTTCGCCTATGATTACATACCACCTGGTACATTCTCTTCCAGCTGCTGTGTTAGAACTGATGCTTCTTGGCATATGTTGTGTTCATATCCCTTGAGCCTTCAGGAAAAGATGAGACCTCATTCTCACCTATAATGATACGTCGAATGGCCCACTTTCCTCTGACCGCTGTGTTAAAGCTTATGCCTCCTGAGATATATGACCTGTCGATCCCAGGAGGCATCAGGAGCAGAGGAGACCTCATTCTCACCTATAATGATACATCGAATGGCCCACTTTCCTCTGACCACTGTGTTAAAGCTAA
Organism: Staurois parvus; assembly: GCF_062004578.1. NCBI lineage: Eukaryota > Metazoa > Chordata > Amphibia > Anura > Ranidae > Staurois > Staurois parvus. Next base: position 1,186,738 of record NW_028318918.1, read on the forward strand.
TACCTCCTGAGATATGTGACTTGCTTATCCCAGGAGGCATCAGGAGCAGAGAAGACATCATTCTCACCTATAATGATATGCCAAATGGCCCACCTTCCTCTGACCGCTGTGTTAAAGCTGATGCCTCCTGAGATATGTGACTTGCTTATCCCAGGAGGAATCAGGGGCAGAGGAGACATCATTCTCACCTATAATGATACGCCGAATGACCCACCTTCCTCTGACCGCTGTGTTAAAGCTGATGCCTCATGAGATATGTGACTTGCTTATCCCAGGAGGAATGAGGGGCAGAGGAGACATCATTCTCACCTATAATGATACGCCGAATGACCCACCTTCCTCTTACCGCTGTGTTAAAGCTGATGCCTCCTGAGATATGTGACTTGCTTATCCCAGGAGGAATCCGGAGCAGAGGAGACATCATTCTCAATTATAATGATACACTGAATAGCCCACCTTCCTCTGACTGGTGCTTCCTTAAAGCTGGTTCCTCCTGAAATATGTGACTTGCATGTCCCAGGAGGCTTCACAAGCAGAGGAGACCTCAGTCTCACTTATGATGATGTGCCACCTGGTCTGCCTTCCTTTAGTTGTTGTGTTGTAGCTGATGACGCTGTGCTAATATCCCAGGAGGCTTCAGGAGCAGTGGAGACAACAATCTCTCCTATGATGATGTGTTTCCTTATTAGCCCTTCTTCAACCACTGTATTGAAGCTGATGCCTCCTGTGATATGTTGTGTTCATAACCCAGGAGGTTTCAAGAGCAGAGAAGACATAATTCTCACTTATGATGATGCGCTGCCTGCTCCGCCCTCCTCTGGTTGCTGTGTGGAAGCTGGTGATTCCTGGGATATGTGGTGAGCATATCTCAGGAGGCTTCAGGAGCAGAGTACACATCTTTCCTACCTGATCCGCCTTTCTTTATCTACTGTTTTGAAATGGGTGCTTCCTGAGTCCAGTCTCTTCCAGCTGCTGTGTTGAGGCTGATGCCTCTTGGCATATGTTGTGTTTATATCCCAGGAGCCTTTAAGGAGCAGGGGAGACGTCATTCTCATCTATAATGATATACCAAATGGTCCACCCTCCTCTGACTGCTGTGTTAAAACTGGTGCCTCTTGAGATAAAGTATGTGACCTGCATTTCCCATGAGGCTTCACGAGCAGAGGAGACGTCATTCTCACCTATGATGATGTTCAAATGGTCTTTCCTGCCCCAGTCGCTATGTTGAAGCTAGTGCCTCCTGGGATATGTAGCATGCATAGCTCAGAAGGCTGTAGAGGAAATGTCATTCTCTCTTAGGATGATGTGCCACCTGCTCTACCCTTTTTTGGCCACTGTGTTGAAGCTGATGCCTGCTGGGATGCTTTGTTTTCATATTCCAGGAGGATTCAGGAGCCAAGGAAACATCATTCTCACCTATGATGATGTGTCGCTGCTCTGCCCTCCTCCAGCCACTATGTTGAAGTTGATGCCTCCTGGTGTGCATTGTGTGCATATCCCTGGAGGCTTCAAGAGCAGAGAAGACATCTTTCTTGCTTATAATGAGGTGCCACCTCCTCTGGCTGCTGTGTTGAAGCTGCATGATTCCTGGGATTTGTGGTGTGCAGGGGCGGACTGACCATTTGGAAACTCGGGCACTGCCCGAGGGCCCGGGGTCAGTAGGGGGCCCCATGAGATGCCCCTGGTACCGTTTTCATAGGCTTTTTTGAGTTTGGGCAAGGACACAGGAGCCCCATGATCCCCTATTGCACGGGGGCCCCATGAGTTGTCAGTCCGCCCCTGGTGATGTGCATATCTCAGGAGGCTTCAGGAGCAAAGTACATGTCTTTCCTGCCTGGTCTGCCCTTCTTCATCTACTGTTTTGAAAATGGTGCTTCCATGGACACATGACCTGCATATCCCAGGAGCCTTCAAGAGCAGAGTACATGTCATTCTTGCTTATGATGAAGTGCTACCTAAACTGCCCTCCTCCAGCCGCTGTGTTGAAGCTGTTGCCTCCTACAAAATGTGATTTGAATATCCCAGGTGACTTCAGGAACATAGTAGACATCATTCTCATTTATGATGACGAGCCACTTGGTCCACCCTCCTCTGGCTATTGTGTTGAAGCTGATGCCACGTGGGCAAACCAGTTGGCTTGTCATCCTAAGTGAGGGTTACCAGGGTCACCAGGACTAGTGTCCCCGCTGGAAGATTTCCCTTCTATTCTAGCTTTGGTAACAACCCAAAGTGTGGGATGTTCTTTCACACTCAATGATAATGGTCACCAGGACAAATAGAGGGATGAATCGCCATACTTAACAGGGCAACAGACAGCAATAATAAAAAAGTGAAATCAACAAGAAGAGCACAAGGCAGTCGTCTTAAGAGTCCATGATCAGTTGTTGCTCACAAAACCAAGACAACAGGAAATTAAAAGGCATCCTGCACATTTCAAAGGAGGGGGGGGGCAAAAATGCCAGTTAGATGGGAAAATGACAGCGCTTCCTTTAGGACTCTTAAAAAATCTCCTAGAAAGTGTCATTGAAGGAGTATTACTAGTTGCAATAGACAATCATCTGGTGCTCTCCTTGTTGATTTCACATGGATTTCTAAGTTGGGGAGGCCATTGCTCCTTGGGCGGCCTTTGCATTTGTGATAGAGATGCCAAGTTTAGGTCATCAAGCCCAGCCAACACCTTGATTGATGGACACAGTTTCAAGTCCAGAGCCTTCCATATTTTGGAGCAATACATTTATTATTGATATAGTCAACAGGAAAGAAAAAGATAGCCAACACATTTGGGGACCAACAATTCCCCTTCATCTGTGCCTAGCTGGAAAAATGACCAAGCTTTCCAAAGGACCCAACGAAAGTGTTATGGAAGGAGTATTATTAGTCACAATAGATGACCATCTGGCACTCTCCTTGTTGATTTGACTTGGATTTATCCACTAGGGAGGCCATTGTCCCTTAGGGTGGCCTCCAAACTTGCTGTAGAGCTGCCAAGGTTAAATCAAGCCCAGTCAATACCCTTTGACTGATGAACAAAGATTCAAGTCCAGCACCTTGCAACCCACAATAGACAATCTAGTGCTCTCCTTGATTTCACATGGATTTCTAAGTTGGGGAGGGCATTGCTCCTTTGGCGGCCTTTGCATTTGTGATAGAGATGCCCAGTTTAGGTCATCAAGCCCAGCCAACACCTTGATTGATTGACACAGTTTCAAGTCCAGAGCCTTCCATATTTTGTAGCAATACATTTATTATTGATAAAGTCAACAGGAAAGAAGAAGATAGCCAACACATTTGGGGACCAACAATTCGGCTTCATCCGTGCCTAGCTGAAAAAATGACCAAGCTTTCCAAAGGACCTTGAAGAAGGGGACATTCCCCAAAAGCTTGTCCTCAAAATTGTATGTTAGTGCAAATAAAAAAAGTATCACGGTCAGTACTCAATTGTTTCAAAGGACCCAACGAAAGTGTTATGGAAGGAGTATTATTAGTCACAATAGATGACCATCTGGCACTCTCCTTGTTGATTTGACTTGGATTTATCCACTAGGGAGGCCATTGTCCCTTAGGGTGGCCTCCACACTTGCTGTAGAGCTGCCAAGGTTAAATCAAGCCCAGTCAATACCTTTTGATTGATGAACAAAGATTCAAGTCCAGCACCTTGCAACCCATTTTCCTTTTTTTTTCAGAGCAATAAAAACCTGACAGGTGTTAGACTTCCTCTCCATTCAATCCAAAATTTGAAGAAAAAAAAAAATGTTGAATGCATTTGGACTTTAGGCCTTCATATTGTTATTGCCGGATTATCTGGGGCATTCCAAAGGAATTCCCGAAGGGCTCATTTACACTTATGGCCGTCATTGCCGTCCCTCCTGAAAAGCAATCCACAACACATTTGACAAGCGATCCAGAGGCCATATGTTACCTTGTGGGTGCCTCTTCTAAAGAATAAGTAAACCCAACATTTCATATGCCTGATATGCGCCTGCTGTACCACATACTTGTTTGAAAAAGTGTCCTCTTTCCTTTGTACTGCTTGTGTGAAATCCCTGGTCACTCAGCTTTCCTTTTAAAAACTGACCACACTAGGCAGGAGAGCACAGCGTGGTCAGTTCTCTAGCTGTGCTGGTGTGCTGGGAACTCAGCCCGCTCTCCTCCAATGATCAGACGTGTCCTGACTCCCCTGCACAGCCATTCACTGGGAATATCAGTGTGCTGCTGTTTCTCCTCCTCCAGCTCTTATGCAGCTGAGAACAGAGGGAATGTAAATCCTGTATAATAATAATAATGTGATCACTTATAAAATTTGGGGGAAAATGTATTTATAATGTTTTTTGTATCTATGCACAGATGTTTTACCTTTCATCTCTGTTTTAAACTGAATGGGTTTGAGGGTTTACAGGAAGTCCACGGCCAAGGTTTGCAACCGTGTGCATTACACGTGGTTTCGTGGCTTCACTTGAATGGGTCACGCTCAGTGTCAGTACTGCCTGCAGATCGCGACCCGTGGAATCATTTTTGCAGCGCCCAGGGGCGGACTGACCATTTGGAAACTCGGGCACTGCCCGAGGGCCCGGGGTCAGTAGGGGGCCCCATGAGATGCCCCTGGTACCTTTTTCATAGTCTTTTTTGAGTTTGGGCAAGGACACAGGGGCCCCATGATCCCCTATTGCCCAGGAGGGCCCCATGAGTTGTCAGTCCACCCCTGGCAGCGCCACAGCTATGGCAGTGTGTACTAACACTGTGGGTAGACGGTCGTTGGGCAGCAAAACCCTCGGCTCAGCCACATATTTCTTTCCACCTGCCTAGGTGTGTAATGAGGCCTGAGTCAGCTTAAAGAGCAATCATGATATACAAAGAATGGCAACCAATAACAGCCAATCAGATTTCAGTTTGCGCGTTTTGGAATAGTGATGGATCTCTGCACATTGATTCTTGTCTCCATTGTATTCAGCGTCAGCGATGAATCGATGGCGCCCGTCGCACAGCACGTTGCGCGTCTCTTCAGTCTTCGTGTTACTTTGGCTGTAATGGTGGCCGTCCTCTTTTTTTTTTTCTCCCTTTCCATGTAATTATTCTCTCGCAGCGCAGCTTGTGTGTTTTTTTTTTTTAGCAGAAGGGAATAAAATGCTGGGAGCTTCTAGAAGTTGTAGAAATGTGTGCGTTAATAAAGCCTTCCACCGCCAGTGCACAGCCACACAGGAGAGCCGGGAATGGCATTGATTTCCCTGCGAGACCCCCACTCCGTCTCATTCGCTGTGTTTCCAGGCCATAGCCGGGGCCCCCCCATGGAGAGGCAGCGCTGTCAGCCTGGCTGGTAATTAGGCGTTCAGGGAAATGCCGGCTGATGGCTGTTTTAGCGGCCGTTCTGCCGCCTCTGGGGCCGATCGCTGCGAGGAATCAGTACAGTCCTCGATTCTTCGTCCTCCTGCACACCTGGAATTTTAAACGGCCGGGCTTTGAGATGTAATTAATGGAACAGATCTGAATCCCGGGTTTTACTTTCTAATAAGGGATGGCAAACACCTGACGGGTTCCACAAATGGGGGGGCAAGGCGCTCCGAAATTATTATTATTATTATACAGGATTTATGGCGCCAACAGTTTACTCAGCGCTTTACAATATAAAGGGAGACAATACAGCAACAATACAGTTCAATACAAGAGGGATAGGAGGGCCCTGATCCTGGGAGCTTACAATCTAGGAGGGAGGGGCTAGTGGTACAAAAGGTAATAACTGTGGGGGATGAACTGGTAGGAGGAGTAGAAGATTCCAGTATTAGCTGAGGGTAGGATAGGCTTCCCTGAAGAGAGAGGTTTTCAGAGATCACCTAAAAGTGAGCAGAGTAGGTGATAGTCTGATAAATTGGGGTAGAGAGTTCCAGACGATGGGGGAGGCTCTGGAGATGAGCATGGGATGAGCATGGGAGGAGGAGACAAGGGAGCTGGAGAGCGGGAGGTCGTGGGAGGAGCAGAGAGGACGGTTTGGGTGATATTTGGAGACAAGATCGGTGATATAATTTGGGGCGGAGTTATAAATGGCTTTATACATTATTGTTAATGGTTTGAATTTTATTTGTTGGGCAATGGGAAGCCAGTGGAAGGATTGGCAGAGAGGGGTGGAGGACACTGAGTGGAGGCCAGTGGAGGGATTGGCAGAGAGGGGTGGAGGACACTGAGTGGAGGCCAGTGGAGGGATTGGCAGAGAGGAGTGGAGGACACTTAATGGAGGCCAGTGGAGGGATTGGCAGAGAGGGATGAAGGACACTGAGTGGAGGCCAGTGGAGGGATTGGCAGAGAGGGATGGAGGACACTGAGTGGAGGCCAGTGGAGGGATTGGCAGAGAGGGATGGAGGACACTTAATGGAGGCCAATGGAGGGATTGGCAGAGAGTGGTGGAGGACACTGAGTGGAGGCCAGTGGAGGGATTGGCAGAGAGGGGTGGAGGACACTGAGTGGAGGCCAGTGGAGGGATTGGCAGAGAGGGATGGAGGACACTGAGCGGAGGCCAATGGAGGGATTGGCAGAGAGGGATGGAGGACACTGAGCGGAGGCCAATGGAGGGATTGGCAGAGAGGGGAGGCAGATATGGAACGGTTAGTAAAGTGGATGAGTTCTGGCAGCTTCCATAATGGTTTAGAGGCTAGAGTAAAGAGCGTGGCAAGGGCCAGCTTGGCCGGACTCTGGAGGTACGTGTATTATATATGAGTACTTTCATTGGTATTCCCTCCAGTCTGAATGTTGTTACATAGTTATTCTGGCTGAAAAAAAGACAAAAGTCCATCCAGTTCAACCATTAAAAAAAACAGTTATAATCCTACACCCACATTTGATCCAGAAGAAGGCAAAAAACCCAGCAAAGCACGATCCAATTTATTCCTGCAGGGAAACAATTCCTTCCTGATCCCCGAGAGGCAATCGGATATTCCCTGGATCAACGTTACCTATAAATGTTATATCCAGTTATATTCTGTGTATCCAAGAAAGAATCCAGGACTTTCCTACAGCAATCCACTGAGCTGGCCACAACCAACTCTTGAGGGAGTCTATTCCACATTCTCACAGCTCTCACTGTGAAGAAACCTTTCCGTATTTGGAGATTAAATCTCTTTTCCTCCAGACGTAAAGAGCGCCCCCTTGTCCTCTGCGATGACCTCAGGGGGAATACACCGAGTTCACTATATGATCCACTGATGTACAGTATAGTGCTGCGTCCCTAAATGAGGTAAAGATTCATTTCTACAGCTATGTGGGATTATAAAGGCACTCAATATATACCCAAATATACAGAAAATTGATTAAAACTTAAATACAAAATTAAATAACCACTTGAGCTCCAGAAGGTTTTACCCCATTCATGACAAGGCCATTTTTTTTTGCTATTCAGCACTGCGCTACTTTAAAGTGATTCTAAAGCCTTTTTTTAATAGAAAAAATAGCAAACACATCATACTTACCTGCTCTGTGTGATGGTTTTACACAGAGCAGCCCTGATCCTCTTCTTCTCGGGTCCCCTGCCGGTGCTCCTGGCCCCTCCCTCCTGTTGGGTGCCCCCACAGAAAGTAGCTTGCTATGGGGGCATCCGCTGCTCTGTGTGTGAATGGGCACATTGTAGAGATGATTCACGATGACAATGGGAATGCTGCGGCACGCACAGAGCAGATTTTTTTTACAAATAGATCCCTATGTGTGGTAAAGCAGGGCCGGTGCAAGGATTTGTATCTATGCAGACAAAGGTGCGTTTTGCTGGAAATTGGGATTTTACCGCCCCCGTACTCTGGTGCCCTATGGCAGCTGCCTAAGCATCCTTATGCTGCCGCCGGCCCTTGCTGCAAGAGCACATAGAAAGCAATTTTGCCCCTTTTCACACCACAATGCTGGGGCGATATATGACGCGCTGTGAAAAAAACGCAGAGGTTACCGCAGTACATCTCGTCAAGGCTGCTGTTAGAAACCATGGGGCCCCATACAGCCAAAGCTTCCCCCCAAATAAACCAGTTTACTATGCTTCAGATATGAGTGAACACAGCGAGTAATTGGTACTGATCACTTAATGTGTTCATTCAGGAAAGGAAGGGGCTGGTAAATGTGGAATATTTACTGGACCCTTCCCCCGCTCTCCATCCTGAAGGATCCTATTGTGTGCTTGCAGCTGCTGGTGGGAAGGACAGGAGGGAAGCCTGCAGCACCGCTGGGGTGGGAGTGCACAGGGGGGCCTGGTAGGCAGGGGCGGACTGACAACTCATGGGGCCCCCGGGCAATAGGGGATCTTGGGGCCCCCGGGCAATAGGGGATCTTGGGACCCCCGGGCAATAGGGGATCATGGGGCCCCCGGGCAATAGAGGATCATGGGGCCCCTGTGTCCTCGCCCACACTCAAACCACACCCAAAAAAGCCTATGAAATGTACCAGGGGAATCTCATGGGGCCCCTTACTGACCCCGGGCCCTCAGGCAGTGCCAGAGTTTCCAAATGGTCAGTCTGCCCCTGCTGGTAGGAAACATATGATGCACAGGTAGGATGATGGGTGCAGTGGGAGGGGGGGTTATTACTGGAACCGATCCCCTGTATGTCTCTCTTTGCAGCAGCCAAAAGCCAGCAGCAGGGAGAGGAGAAGAAGCGGTTTTCAGCTGCCGCAGAGAGAGTCATACAGGGGATCGGTTCCAGTAATTTTCCCTCCATTGCACCCATCACCCTCCCTGGCCACATCATATTCACCCAGCTGCCTGAGCCCCCCTGCTGGCCTAGGCCCCATACAGGAGGACTGGTGGTACCCCCTTATCCACGGCCCTGCATCCCGTAGACCAGGGGTGCCAAACTGGCGGCCCTCCAGCTGTTGCCAAACTACAAGTCCCATCATGCCTCTGCCTTTGGGAGTCATGCTTGTAACTGTCACTCTTGCAATGCCTCATGGGACTTGGCAGCAGCTGGAGGGCCGCCAGTTTGACACCCGTGCCGTTGACCATGAATGTTGTGTAAATATGTCACACTTCAATACATTTATAAAAAAAAAAGTAAAGAGTGTGATGTGCTGAAACCAAGCCGCCCTCATCGTCTGTCACAACAGCCACTAGTGAAGACGTCATAAAATTGCGCACCAGGAAACGTCCAAATAAAAAAAATACAGAAACGTAAATGTGTGAACCTAGAGATAAAAGATACAAATGAGTGCAACTTTGTATTCATTGATCCCTACATGAATTGTTTGAGGCAAGCAGGGTAAGTACCTGAATCTGACCTGGTGTCAGCCAATTACATCCCCTGTACAGCAGAGCTCAGACTGGGGGGGAGTGAGAATCAGCACAGAGAGCCTATTAGCTGTGCTGCAGTGGAAAGAATGTGCGGATAGGAGGAGAGAGCAAAGTGACAGAGACTTTACTGTCAAGCTGCAGAATGGGGGTGGGGAGGACACCTGTATGTGATTACACTTTAGCGATTTGTTTACGTTGGCTGACATGCGATAATGAGGAGGACTACTAAGGACCCCCTGCCACACTGGGCACATAAATGCCCCTGTATGGCAGCCCAAAAGGTCACGCTGCTAAGGACCCCACCACACTGGGCATGCATATCCCTAGCATGGCAGTCTAAAGGATCACACTGCTAAGGAACCCATCACACTCAACATGTATGTCCCTAGCATGGCAGTCTAAGGGATCACACTGCTAAGGACCCCAGCCACACTCAACATGTATGTCCCTAGCATGGCAGCCCAAAAGGTCACGCTGCTAAGGACCCCACCGCACTGATCATGCATGTCCCTAGTATGGCAGTCTAAGGGATCACACTGCTAAGGACACGGGCCACTCTGGGCATGCATGCCGTTAGCATGGCAGTCCAAGAGGTCACGCTGCTAAGGACCCCAACCACACTGGGCATACTTACCCTTAGCATGGCAGGCAAAGGTGTCACACTGCTAAGGACCCTGGCCACTCTGGGCATGCATGCCCCTAGCATGGCAGCCCTATGGTCACACTGATAAGGACCCCATCCACACTGGGCATATTTACGCCTAATGTGGATGCCCAAGGAGTCAAACTGCTAAGGACCCCACCACACTGGGCATGCATGCCCCTACAATGGCAGCCCAAGGGGACACAGTGCTAAGGCCCCCTGCCACACTGGGCATGCATGCCCCTAGCATGGCAGCCCAAGAGGTCACGCTGCTAAGGACCCCTGCAACACTGATCATGCATGTTCCTAGCATGGCAGCCCAAGGGGTCACACTGCTAAGGACCCTGGCCACTCTGGGCATGCATGCCCCTAGCATGGCAGCCCTATTGGTCACACTGCTAAGGACCCCACCACACTGGGCATGCTTACCCTTAGCATGGCAGCCCAAAGGGTCATACTGCTAAGGACCCTGGCCATACTGCACTTGAGTTCCTTATGCCTGACACCCATGCAGGCACAATTGCAACACCATTTGAAATTGAAAAGTCACGGCTCATAGCCTATTTTTACCCACATAAATGAGGCCTAAGAAAGACCTCCAGATTCTGGGACACGGCCAGGCCAGGACAGCGCAGCAAAAACCGTGACTGTCCCGGCAAATGCGGGACAGTTGTCAAGTATGCCAGGCCAGCAGCATGCACATCAGGGTGACTCCGGAAAGACCCTGCAAGGCAGTGGAGCCACCCTGGAAGGGGCAGCTATAGACACCAAACTGGGGTGCAGGAAGCAAGAAGAGAATTTTTTATGGGAAACTCTTTTTCAACCTGCAAAGGTTTATTAACGTTTTACGTTCTCATTCCACAAATGCGCTCCCCTTCTCCGACGGCTGAACCCCCCATAGACCCCCATAGACCCTCATACCGCACTGTTGGCTATATTCCTCTTTTTTGCATATTTCATTTTTATTTTTTACTTTTGAAAGCACTTTGTTTTAGACTATGATTTCAAACATGTCAGTTTAACACCCCCTCACATTTTCCTGGTTGTTTGCCTGGTGACAATGTGAAAAATATCAAGTTTGCAGATCAGCAGCCGCAATATGTAATACGGCGGAGTCACATTAAATCGCCCACTGGTACTTCACAAGTGTTAATTCTACTTCATAATGAAGTGTTTCTTCACCGAGTCTTACAGCGGCAGATCCTCTTATCTTCATCTTTGTGGTTCAGAAGTCGTTCGTGTCGGAAGGTGTATGTGTGTATTTTTTCGTTGCTTACTAAATAATTGTATTGTTTTTTTCATTGCTTTTTAATTTTTTTTTTTAAATAAATCTGTTTTTTTATCATAAGCAATTATGTGTTTTTTTATATACAAATCTTTTATTTTCATAAATAATTTTGTTTTTTATAAACAAATCTTAAAACAAATTTAAAAAAGCCAAACAAATCTGTTTTTTTAAATAAACAAAACCCTTTTTTTATACACAAGGCTGTGTTTTTTTTTTAATAAACAAATCTCTGTATATTTTATAAACAAATCTGTTTTTTAATTAAACAGATTAGTTTTTTTCATAAACAAATCTGTTTGCTTTTTTTTTTCTTTTAATAAATCCGTTTTTTATACAGAAATATGTTTTTTTTTATAAACAAATCTCTGTTGTTTATAAACAAATGTCTTTTTTTAATAAGAAAATCCTTTATTTTAATAAATCTGTTTTTTATAAATAAATCTCAGTGTTTTTATAAACAAATTTTTTTTTAACAAATCTCTATTTTTTTTAATAAACAAATCTCTGTGTATTTTATAAACAAATCTGTTTGCTTTTTCTTTTCTTTTCTTTTAATAAATCCATTTTTTATACAGAAATCTGTGTTTTTTATAAACAAATCACTGTTGTTTATAAACAAATGTCTTTTTGTTTTTGTTTTTATAAGCAAATCTATTTTTTTTGTAAACTGTTTTTTTAAATAGATAAATCTCTGTTTTTAATAAATAAATCTCAGTGTTTTTATAATCTATTTTTTTAAACAAATCTCAATATTTTTTTAATAACAAATCTGTTTTTTAAAATCAAATCTGTTTAAAAAAACAAAAAAAAAATGTGTGTTTTTTTAACAAATGTCTGCTTGTTATAAAACCAATCTGTGTTTTTTATAAACAAATCCTTTTTGTAAACAAATATCTGTACTTTTAGGCCTCATGTACAAAGAGTGTTTTTGCAGCCACTTTTAGGGGTATCAGGCTTTTTTTTTTTTTTTTTTAAACCTGTGCATAAAAAGCATATTTACGTGCCAGGCAAATCCAGAAAAGTTCTCCAGGGATCCACGGCTTTGCCAAAGTGCAGCAGCACCATCATTAGAAGGGCACATGCAAAAAACCCATGAATAAACCTCCTGCTCCATAGAGTGCCCGGTGGCCTCCAGGACCTGTGATATCCCAGGACACGCGTGTCCAGGGGCGGACTGACAACTCATGGGGCCCCCAGGCAATAGGGGATCATAGGGCCCCTGTGTCCTCACCCACACTCAAAAAAGCCTATGAAAAAGGTACCAGGGGCATCTCATGGGGCCCCCTACTGACATCGGGCCCTCGGGCAGTGCCCGTGTTTCCAAATGGTCAGTCCGCCCCTGCGCGTGTCAAACGCAAGGTCCGTGAGCCGAATCCGGCCTGCTAGGCCATTTCACGTGACCCTCGCACCTCTCCTGTGGCTGCGGCACCCCCCTCGTCTCCTGCCCCACCTTGTCTCAGCAGTCAGCAGCAGAAATGAGAACAGAACTCCTCCGTCAGATTCTACACTTCACTGTACAACCGTGGAGGGGATCATCTCTGCCCCCCCCGTCTCATCAGTCGGCCGCAGAGAGGAGGACAGAACTCCTCCTGCAGATCCTGCTCATCTCTGTAGCAGCCGTAGCACTCCCTCGTCTTTGTCTCCCCTGGTCTCAGCATTCAGCCGACTCTGGCAGCTGACTCCAGCCTTCCTCTGGTCCTCCTCCAGATTCTGCACTTTCTGGTTCCAGGCTCCTATCATCTTCCTAGCAGCAGCACAAGGTAAAGGGGGTGTAAAGGAGGGTGGGGGACTCTTGGACTTGGTGGGGGCTCATGACATCTGCACTTCCTCGTCTTCGTCTCCCCTGGTCTCAGCATTCAGCCGACTCTGGCAGCTGACTCCAGCTCTCCTCTGGTCCTCCTCCAGATTCTGCACTTTTTGCTTTCAGGCTCCTATCTTCTTCCTAGCAGCAACACGAGGTAAAGGGGGTGCACTATGATGTAAAGAAGGAGGGTGGGGGACTCTTGGACTTGGTAAGGGGGGGGGGCTCATGACATCTGCACTTCCTTGTCTTCGTCTCCCCTGGTCTCAGCATTCAGCCGACTCCGGCAGCTGACTCCAGCCCTCCTCTGGTCCTCCTCCAGATTCTGCACTTTCTGCTTCCAGGCTCCTATCATCTTCCTAGCAGCAGCATGAGGTAAAGGGGGTGCACTATGATGTAAAGGAGGGTGGGGGACTCTTGGACTTGGTTGGGGGGTGGGGCTCGTGACATCTGATGTAAGAGGGGTGGGGTTCAACCAGCCCTTTGAGGGCAACCATAATGCTGATGCGGCACGCGATGAAATTGAGCTTGACACCCCTGTCTCAAGAGGCTCTAGGCACTGTAGATTAATTTGACACAGCGGTTTGCTTTGATTGGCCGGGGGGTGGATTATGTGATCGCATAACAGCTGTCATTCCTAAGAGGGATTTGCTGTGATTGGCCCACAGCTATCACATGGTACCTGGGCCGATCACAGCATCCTGTACCATGTGATAGCTGTGGGACAATCACAGCACACAATAGTAATCATGGCTGTTATGAATGTAACCCATTCAAAACATTTCTGTTACGGTGACACTGAACTACTCTGATGACAGTATGTAAAAAAAAAAAAATATATAGTAAAAAAAATTTAAAGTGTTAGAAAAATAAAAAAAAGTTACAAAATATTAAAAAAAAATAATAAAACAAACTGTCATCAGTCTATCCCTGATCACTGCCACACCAGTCATGTGATGATGCTGTACTGCACTGGTTACAGTATATAAAGTGGAGTTCCACCCAAAAGTGGAAGCTCCGCTTATCTGCCTCCCCCCCCTCCCGTCCACTGTCACATTTGGCACCTTTTTTTGGGGGGGGGGGCCAGCTGAGCTGGAAGATCGGCCCCAATCCTCCCCCCCCCCCACAGCCCTCTGGGACACATTACAGGTCCCAGAGGACAGCAGCCCATTCACAAAGCGCAGCTCGATTCGCCGGTTTCCCTTAGTCAAGATGGCGGCGCCAGCACCTGACGGCTGATTGAAGAATCTGTGCAGGGTGAGGACATCGCTGGATCCCTGGACAGGTAAGTGCCCCAATATTAAAAGTCAGCAGCTACAGTATTCAATTTTATTTAATTTTTTCATTTTCAAAAAAATTGTGACAAAAAAATTACAACTTCAAAAAACTCACCATGCCTCTTACTAAATACTTTGGACTGTCTGCTTTCCAAAAGGGGGTCATTTGGGGGATATTTGTACTGACCTGGCATTTTAAGGGCCTCAGTACATCAGGATTGATCAATTTTCAAATATATATCCCATAGTTTGAGACATTATACCGTATATACTCGAGTATAAGCCGACCCGAATATAAGCCGAGGTACCTAATTTTACCACAAAAAACTGGGAAAAACTATTGACTGGAGTATAAGCCAAGGGTGGGAACACCAGTGGGAAGAATCGTGCCTCATCATTGGTGTCAGTGGGAGGAATAGTGCCTCATCATTGGAGTCAGTGGGAGGAATAGTGCCCCATCATTGGTATCAGTGGGAGGAATAGTGCCCCATCATTGGTGTCAGTGGGAGGAATAGTGCCCCATCATTGGTGTCAGTGGGAGGAATAGTGCCCCATCATTGGTATCAGTGGGAGGAATAGTGCCCCATCATTGGTGTCAGTGGGAGGAATAGTGCCCCATCATTGGTATCAGTGGGAGGAATAGTGCCCCATCATTGGTGTCAGTGGGAGGCATAGTGCCCCATCATTGGTATCAGTGGGAGGAATAGTGCCCCATCATTAGTGTCAGTGGGAGGAATAGTGCCCCATCATTGGTATCAGTGGGAGGAATAGTGCCCCATCATTGGTGTCAGTGGGAGGAATAGTGCCCCATCATTGGTATCAGTGGGAGGAATAGTGCCCCATCATTGGTGTCAGTGGGAGGAATAGTGCCCCATCATTGGTATCAGTGGTAGGAATAGTGCCCCATCATTGGTGTCAGTGGGAGGAATAGCGCCCCATCATTGGTGTCAGTGGGAGGAATAGTGCCCCATCATTGGTATCAGTGGCAGGAATAGTGCCCTATCATTGGTATTAGTGGGAGGAATAGTGTCCCATCATTGGTGTCAGTGGGAGGAATAGTGTCCCATCATTGGTGTCAGTGGGAGGAATAGTGCCCCATCATTGGTATCAGTGGGAGGAATAGTGCCCCATCATTGGTATTAGTGGGAAGAATAGTGCCCCATCATTGGTATTAGTGGGAGGAATAGTGTCCCATCATTGGTGTCAGTGGGAGGAATAGTGCCCCATCATTGGTGTCAGTGGGAGGAATAGTGCCCCATCATTAGTATCAGTGGGAGGAATAGTGCCCCATCATTAGTATCAGTGGGAGGAATAGTGCCCCATCATTGGTGTCAGTGGGAGGAATAGTGTCCCAACATTGGTGTCAGTGGGAGGAATAGTATCCCATCATTGGTGTCAGTGGGAGGAATAGTATCCCATCATTGGTGTCAGTGGGGGGGTGGAGGAATAGTGCCCCATCCTTGGTGTCAGTGGGGGGGAGGAAAAGTGCCCCATCGTTGGTGTCAATGGGGGGGAGGAATAGTATCCCATGATTGTTGTCAGTGGGGGGTGGAATAGTGCCCCATCATTGGTGTCAGTGGGGGGGGGGGAGGAATAGTGCCCAATCGTTGGTGTCAGTGGGGGGGAGGAAAAGTGCCCCATCGTTGGTGTCAGTGGGAGGAATAATGCCCCATCATTGGTATCAGTGACACCAATGATGGGGCACTATTCCTCCCACTGACACTTGCTGACCTCTGTTCTAGTATGGTGCTGCTGCAGCCAGCATATGTGGTTGCAGCAGCACCTAAGCACGGCACACTTACCTGCATCTCCTTCACTCGATTTTCGCGGGGTTGCTCAGCTCCGCCTCCTCGCCGGTGATTGGCCGCCTGTGTGCCTTTCCTGAGCTACAGTTCTGGCAGCCAATCACCGGTGAGAAGGTGGAGCCGAGCAGCCGCGCGAACATCCAGTGGACGAACCGAATGAAGGAGCAGCCGCACTTCCTGGACCGGATCGTCGTGGGACCGGAGCCAGGTAAGAGACAGCAGCCCCCTGCAGACGTTGACTCGAGTATAAGCCGAGGGGGCCGTTTTTCAGCACAAAAAATGTGCTGAAAAACTCGGCTTATACTCGAGTATATACGGTAACTTTCACACAAAAAACAATTAATATACACCTATTGGGATATTTTTTTTCTTACCAAAGAAACGTGGCAGAATTTAAATTTCTGAAGAAATTATATTTTTTGGAATAAGTTTTAGAACAGAAAGTAGTTTTTTTGTTTGTTTTTTTTAATTTTTGGTCATTTTTCATTAATATAGCAAAAAATAAAAAAAAACACCTCAAAAAAGATCTATTTGCATGAAATTGTTTAAAAAATGTAATTTGGATACAGTGTTTTTGGTAATTTTTCATTAATATAGCAAAAAAAAAAAACTCAAAAAAAGATCTATTTGCATGAAAATTTTAAAAAAAATGTAATTTGCATACAGTATTTTTGGTCATTTTTTGTTAATGTAGCAAAAAAAACAAAAACAAAACCCACCTCAAAAAAAGATCTATTTGCATGACTTTTTTTTTTAAATTTAATTTGGATACAGTGTTTTTGTTCATTTTTGGTTAATGTGGCAAGAAAAAAAAACCTAAAAAAAAGCTCTATTTGCATGAAATGTAAAAAAAAAAAGTAATTTGGATACAGTGTTGCATGACCGCGCAATTACCAGTTAAAGTATCCCAGTGCTGTATAACAAAAAGTGCCCTGGTCCTAAGTGGGTAAAACCATTCGGAGGGCAAGTGGTTAAGAAAGGGGGCAGAAGGTGAATGAGATAAAGTTGATGGGAAGGGTGAAGTTCCACCTACGTCAAGGGTTCCTCAGGGTTGAGAGAGGCTGGTCTACACCCTTGGAGGTAGGATCTGGTGTGAATAGTTCTCTGTGGTGTAGATTTAATTGGCACGTATCCCAATGCTGAATAGCAAAAAAATGCCCTGGTCATGAAGGGGTAAAATCATCCGGAGGGTAAGTGGTTAAGAAAGGGGGCAGAAGGTGAATGACATAAAGTTGATGGGAAGGGTGAAGTTCCACCTACGTCAAGGGTTCCTCATAGGGTTCCACCTACGTCAAGGGTTCCTCGTAGAGTTCCACCTATGTCAAGGGTTGAGAGGCTGGCCTACACCCTTGGAGGTAGGATCTGGTGTGAATAGTTCTCTGTGATGTAGATTTAATTGGCATGTATCCCAGTGCTGAATAGCAAAAAAATGCCCTGGTCATAAGTGGGTAAAACCATCCTGGGGGCAAGTGATTAAGAAAGGGGGCAAAAGGTGAATGACATAAAGTTGATGGGAAGGGTGAAGTTCCACCTACGTCAAGGGTACCTCAGGGTTGAGAGAGGCTGGTCTACACCCTTGGAGGTAGGATCTGGTGTGAATAGTTCTCTGTGGTATAGATTTAATTGGCACGTATCCCAATGCTGAATAGCAAAAAAATGCCCTGGTCGTAAAGGGGTAAAACCATCCGGAGGGTAAGTGGTTAAGAAAGGGGGCAGAAGGTGAATGACATAACGTTGATGGGAAGGGTGAAGTTCCACCTACGTCAAGGGTTCCTCATAGGGTTCCACCTATGTCAAGGGTTCCTCGTAGGGTTCCACCTACGTCAAGGGTTAAGAAAGGCTGGTCTACACCCTTGGAGGTAGGATCTGGTGTGAATAGTTCTCTGTGGTATAGATTTAATTGGCACGTATCCCAATGCTGAATAGCAAAAAAATGCCCTGGTCGTAAAGGGGTAAAACCATCTGGAGGGTAAGTGGTTAAGAAAGGGGGCAGAAGGTGAATGACATAACGTTGATGGGAAGGGTGAAGTTCCACCTACGTCAAGGGTTCCTCATAGGGTTCCACCTATGTCAAGGGTTCCTCGTAGGGTTCCACCTACGTCAAGGGTTCCTCGTAGGGTTCCACCTACGTCAAGGGTTCCTCGTAGGGTTCCACCTATGTCAAGGGTTCCTCGCAGGGTTGTACCTACGTCAAGGATTCCTCGTAGGGTTCCATCTACATCAAGGGTTGAGAGAGGCTGGTCTACACCCTTGGAGGTAGGATCTGGTGTGAATAGTTCTCTGTGCTGTAGATTTAATTGGCACGACATGAATAAAATAAACTTTGCCACAGGTTGCGTCTTCTGTGTTATGTGTCGGCGGGTTGTGTTGTGAAACCTTGACCAGGGGGACCATAATTCGTAATGTGTGTTGACAGAGCCCAGCTCCATTGCTCGTTTCAGCAGCTCTGCTTCCACCAGGGAGGGATGACACAAAGCCAGCGTCTGCCTCCTCGGCGTACAGTGCACAGGCCTCCTGACACCCCGCGCTGCATGTGCTGACCTCATTCTGCTCTTGGCAACCGTTTGCAGTTTGCTGTGGCTCCAGCCTTCAATTCTTCACCTTTTTTCAGAGGCCTGCGTAGAAAATAAGCTCGGAATGAGCTCCACCGGGACCCTGCCAGAGAAGGCAAGTCCAAGCGTGCAGCTTATTGAAACGGCTGCCAATGTTTTGTGCTTGGACCACGGCGGTGACTGGCATACATCTGCTCGTGGAAAACTTTTCCTGTGGTCATAATGAGTACTAATGGTTCTGGAAATGTTCTTGATTTTTATTGAAGTCATAACGTTTCCTGTTGTTTTTTTTTTTTTTTGTATTTAAGAGCGCTAAGGGATTTGGATGCTAAAGACTTTACTCCTTCCATAGAACATGTGGCAGCTGCCGGTCGGTGAATCTTTTTGCCGCGGCGACAGCTGTAAATCTGCAACGTCTAATCTTAAGACCTCAACGGACACTTTTAATGCTGCTTTTAGGGGCGTCTGGCGTTTCGTCCAATGTTTGCCTAGATGTCCTTGCACACAGAGGATTTTAAAGACAGAAGAAAAAACCCCAACTGCCAGTGCATCCAGAAGCAGTGGCGTTTTGGCAGAAAAAAAAAATGCTTGACGCGTCGAAACGCATCTAAATGTACTAACTAGGCGTATTAATTCATTTCAATGACCAGAATACATTTTTAGTCTGGCCGATGAAATGAATTAACTCTCAAACACTTGATGTGGCAACACGTGGCTAAATGCTGCTGCCAAGAGTGCCAAAATGCTGCTGCTAAGAGTGCCAAAATGCTGCTGCCAGCAGTATTAAAATGCTGCTGCCAGGAGTACCAAAATGCTGCTGCCAGGAGTTCCAAAATGCTGCTGCCAGGAGTGCCAAAATGCTGCTGCCAGGAGTACCAAAATGTTACTGCCAGGAGTATTAAAATGCTGCTGCCAGGAGTATTAAAATGCTGTTGCCAGAAGTGCCAAAATGCTACTGTCAGGAGTGCCAGAATGCTGCTGCCAACAGTTGCCAAAAGGCTGCTGCCAACAGTTGCCAAAATGCTGCTGCCAACATTTGCTAAAATGCTGCTGCCAGGAGTACCAAAATGCTGCTGCCAGAAGTGCCAAAATGCTGGTGCCAGGAGTGCTGACATGCTGCTAGGAGTGCCAAAATTCTGTTACCACAAGTTACCAAAATGCTGCTGCCAGGAGTACCAAAATGCTGCTGCCAGAAGTGCCAAAATGCTGCTGCCAACAGTTGCCAAAATGCTGCTGCCAGGAGTACCAAAATGCTGCTGCCAGAAGTGCCAAAATGCTGCTGCCAGGAGTGCTAAAATGCTGCCAGGAGTGCCAAAATTCTGTTACCATGAGTTACCAAATTGCTGCTGCCAGGAGTGCCAAAATGCTGCTGCCAGAAGTGCCAAAATACTGCTACCAAGAATTACCAAAATGCTGCTGGCGGGAGTGCCAAAATGCTGCTATAATTATATCATTACTATTATAAAGATGTTGCACCCTCCTAGTAGAGCATGGAAGGTACATTTAGTTTTGTAGCTCCTCTGTAATCATTGGAGCGACTGTTCTTTTCTTTGTGCAATTCCAGATCTCACAGGCTGTGGGTTTGATTGCTCCCTTCTGCATTCTGGAGGCTTCCAGAACATAGAGGGCTGGGAGAGTCAAATGGGCAGCTTGAATATTTATTGTGCTTTAACCAATACCTGGGGAGGTGTGCCCAGTAGGTGGATGGAGGGAACATAAATAGTCTGGGGTCTGGAGCAGCCCTGTTCTTGTCCTGCTGGAGAAGATCCCAGCCTCAGGGGTTGCTGCTTTAGGCAGTCCTGCTGGAGTCTGGTGATGTTCATCGAGGTCCCAGCTATACAAGAAGACCCAAGGATCTGGTCTGGAGAACCCCATGAAGAGTGCCTGGTGGAGGGTGGAAGGTGTGTAGCTGCCCTGGGACATTGTGAGTACTGGCCTGAGCTCAGGATCCTACTGACTGTGTTCTGTTCTACTTTTGGGGTGGCAGTGGTAGCTCTCTCTGAGACCACTTGTATAAGGTCTCAGTTCTGGCCTCCCCCTACTGTTCCTGGCTTAAAGCAGAGCTCCACCCAAAAGGGGAAGTACCGCTTTAAAGACTGGTCCCCCGTTCCTCATAAAGGATTGGCACCTTTGGGGAGTGGGTACCCGAAATTGACAGGTACCCGCTCCCACTTCCACTGCGATCACCTAGGCAATCAGAAGCAGAAGTAGTCCTCCCTCCCTGTAGTCTTCTGGGACACGTGACAGGTCCCAGAAGATTACAGGTCCATTCACAAGGTGCATGCACAGTGGGCACCCAAGTTGTCACAGCCGGGTGCACACACACAAGATGCTGGCGCCGGGAACACCGGACGGTTGGTGAAACGGGCTGCGGAGACACCGACACCGCAAATTCGAGGGACAGGTAAATGGCTGTTTTATAAAAGTCAGCAGCTACAGTTTTTGTAGCTGCTGACTTTTCTTTTTTGACCCCCGGTTCACATCTGTGTGGGTGGTGCCGCTGCGGATCCGCACAAAAATTCATAAGCACAGAGAATTGCAGACCCACGGGCCATTACCCTGCCTCCCCCCTTTTGTTTTCACAATTGGATACAAAATCATTGCGGCCCTGCCATGGGGGTACATGCCAAACCCCCGCCGGCTAAAGTGGGTAGTGGTTGGGGGGGAGTGCAGCTCAACCACAGGGTTTTACCGCCCCCCATCTGCTAGTGTGAACAAGCCCTTACTGTCTGTATACCGGTGTGACAGAAGCTGGGCTTGCAGGAAGAAGGAAGCCCAGTGCGGTCAGCACCAGGGTGGTGATTTTCCATGGAAGTCAGGAGATGGGCAGTGACCAGGGGCGGACTGACAACTCATGGGGACCCCCGGGCAATAGGGGATCATGGGGCCCCTGTGTCCTCGCCCACACTCAAACAACACCCAAAAAAGCCTATGAAAGGTACCAAGGTCATCTAATGGGGTCCCCTACAGACCCCGGGCCCTCGGGCAGTGCCCGAGCACCAGAATGGTCAGTCCACCCCTGGCAGTGACACCGAGTCAGCAGAATTAGAGGCTTTGGAAAGTGTTGTCACCTCCTCGGGCTGAAGCACCGCAGGGACAGAAGGGACACCGGAGTCTGCGCATTACGTCGACAATGTATGACCTCCTCCACTTTTCCCGGTTTTTTTGTATCTCGTTTTCTACAATTGTAATTTAAATAATTCAGAATAAAAATACGTGGATTGTTTTGAGCGTTCGGAACATTATAAAAACATTCATCACCTCCTAATAATAATGATGTCTAGACAAGAATATGGATATTATAGACGTCTAGAAATGTCATTTCCATTCAGATCTTCCCATGTAATGATTCATGTGTTAAGAAAGAATGTTCCTTCTGTGCATTGCAACTTTTTACATTTTTATTAATTTTTATAAGTTCTGGGGGGGGGGGGATGCCATAGTTCATTCATTTTTAATATTTAGGGCAACCCCCCCCCCTCCATCCGTGTCTCCATGCTTTAGATATCACTTTGAAAAACAACCCATTTTTTAGCTGTGGCCATCTTGAGTAAGGGCAGATGATTCATGCATTATTTTATCCAAGTACCACCCAGCACGCACACTCCGCTCCTCGCAAGACCTCCTTCTCTCTAGTTCCCTGGTCTCCTCCTCCCATGCCCGCCTCCAGGACTTCTCCAGGGTGTCACCCATCCTCTGGAACTCCCTGCCCCAACCCATCAGATTATCACCTACTCTCCTCTCCTTTAGGCGCACCCTGAAAACCCATCTCTTCAGGAAAGCCTACCCCACCCCCTGCTAACCTGCTAACCTGCCGACCTCCTCCACTCTTCCTACCACTCCATCCCCCACAGCTATCTCCTCCTGTGCCACCACCCCCTCCCTCCTAGATTGTAAGCTCGAAAGAGCAGGGCCCTCGATCCCCTCATGTTTTGCATTGTATTGGTATTGTTCTGTCACATGTTCTGTCCCCCTTTGTAATGTACAGCGCTGAGCGAACTATTGGCACTTTATAAATACTGTATAATAATAATAATAATAATTTACTTCCTGGAATCCATCTACCTTTAGCTCAGACATGCAGGTAGGAGGACATGCTTAGCTGAGAAAGCCCCTACTCCAGGTGAAAGAAGGAAATACACCTGGGATGTAGGACATCATTATGGCCTAGGCCAGAAAACAGGAAGCAACTGAAGAAATGTAAAACAAGTAAATATAATATAGCTTCCTATCTATTTACTAAGGCTAGCATCATAAGGAATAAAGTGATAGTAAATGTTCGTTTTAATTCGTGGTAAAATAACACGTGTCCTACTTACCTGTTCTGTGTAGTGGTTTTGCACAGAGCAGCCCTGATCATCTTCTTTTCGGGTCTGCTGACCGCACATCTGGCCCCTCCCCCCCACCAAGTGCCCCCTTAGCACAGCCCTTGCTATGGGGGCACTAGTCCATATTTGCTCCCGAGCTCCACTCTGCGAATCCATAAGACACACAGAGCGGGGCTCGACCCCACCCCCCGCTTCCTTGTAATTTGCTCTAATTGGCAGCAGCCTGAGCCAATGAGGATGGAGAGAGCCTCAGCTCTGGATCAAGATTGGGGTCAGGTATGTATTTATGTCCTGAAGGGAAGCTGCGTGAAGGTGGTTTACAACCTACAAGCCTTTACAACCACTTTAACCACTTCCGACTGCGGCAGAGCAGCTCTCCTGTGACAGATCACATATCTAGTACATGATATAGCACCGCCAGGGTGGCGCCCTCACATGCCGTTGGTACGCCGGCTGTGCTGTGAATAGTCACAGCACAAGCCAATCAGCGGGTGCCAACCAATGATTGACCGCCAGCACCCACTGATCGGAGAGGAGGAAGACAGAGCAGAGCTCTGTCAGTGTAAACGATACATAGCTCTGCCCTTTCAGTGGGGATGTGCTAGTTTTTGTTTCCCTGCAAAGCAGGGAATAAAAAACGGCACATCGCTTAGTGAACGCACCTCACAGTACACACATAAACACTGGTTAGGCACACATTTAACCCTTTGATTGCCTTGATGTTTATCCCCTTCCCAGCTAATGTCATTAGTACAGTGACTGTATATTTTTAGCATGTGTCACTGGTCTCCACAGAGTGCCAAAAGTGTCAGTTAGTGTCACATTGCCTGCCATACTATCGCAGTCCCGCTATAAGTCGCTGATCAATGCCATTACTAGTATAAAAAAATCCAATATATATACTATTAATTTATATAGTATAGTATATATACTGAGATTGGGATTGGGATTTTTTTTTACCCAAACTATGTAGCAGAATACATTTTGGCCAAAATTTATGAAGAAATTTGATTATTTAAATTTTTTTATTGTTTGTTTTATAGAACAGAAAAAAATATTTTTTGTTTTTTTAATTTTGATCTTTTTTCATTAATGGGGCAAAAAATAAAAAACCCAGTGGTGATAAAATACCTCGAAAAGAAAGCTCTATTTGTGTGAAAAAAATGATATAAATTTCATTTGCGTGCAGTGTTCCATGACTGAGCAATTGTCAGTTAAAGTAACGCAGTGCCAAAAAGCAAAAAATGCCCTGGTGAGGAAGGGGGGGGGGGGGGGGAGATAATCTTCCAGAGGTCAAGTGGTTAAAATAGGTAATGCTATTCAAGAGAGATTTTTGTTTATTGTATTTTTTTTTATTTTAACAATTGTGGGAGAGTTTAGTTTGGCTTTAACCTATAATATCTTGAATAAAGCAAAGCTGTAATACACATAAGGAGAGAGATTTTTTGTTAAATTGTTACTAAACCCCGGACCCTGCATTCACTATATCTGGTCTCCCACAGTACACACAACATGGAAATGCAATTATTTTAGTAAATATGAATTGCTAAATACCTTTCTCATCCGGAGTTAGGGCAGTCTTGTGACTTCTATCAGTGTGCAGCAGAGCAATGGTTAAAACTTGTAGAAGTTTGCATTCTCCCCTAATTGTCCTATGAGGCTGCATAACCCTTGACCCTCTGCCTGGGAAGCTCCACCCACTACAGAAAACTACAGGAGGGGGCGGAGACTAGACCAGTCACCCTGTACAAAGAGAGAGAGCAGCAGTGAGCTGTCTTTATTACAGGAAGCTCCACCCACTACAGAAAACGACAGGAGGGGGCGGAGACAAGACCAGTCACCCTGTACAAAGAGAGAGAGCAGCAGTGAGCGGTCTTTATTACAGGAAGCTCCACCCACTACAGAAAACTAAAGGAGGGGGCGGAGACAAGACCAGTCACCCTGCACAAAGAGAGAGAGTAGCAGTGAGCGGTCTTTATTACAGGAAGCTCCACCCACTACAGAAAACTAAAGGAGGGGGCGGAGACAAGACCAGTCACCCTGCACAAAGAGAGAGAGTAGCAGTGAGCAGTCTTTATAACAGGAAGTCTCACACTGGATTACTACACAAATCTGGAGGAAATACACAAAGTTCACCAAGATTCCAGGAAAAACATGCATGATGAATCTATTTAGCAATATCTTTTTATCCGGGTTTCAGCTTTTATGAAGAAGAAAAAAAAAAACATCCTGGCCCTCCCATGCTGCCTTCGGTAATGGCCTGGATTCTATACACATATCTAAGATCACGCATGTCTGACATAACAGCTTCACATTTTCTCTCTGCAGGTATATGGGATAATAAGC
The DNA here is from genome assembly GCF_062004578.1 of Staurois parvus. Lineage (NCBI taxonomy): Eukaryota > Metazoa > Chordata > Amphibia > Anura > Ranidae > Staurois > Staurois parvus. The sequence continues at coordinate 1,212,022 of NW_028318918.1, forward strand.
AGAGGTTTACCCTTCCATTCAGTTCTGCGTTTTGTACAGAAAGTCCCCAGATCTTCTGCTTCCTGTGTCGCGCTGCACGGTAAGATATCTAAATCAATATTACACTTGGCTGCCATCTGACCCTACCTGCTGAAACAAATGCCCTTGTGAACTCCAATCCCATGGAGCCTCTGCAGTCCTGATGTATAGATATTTTAAAGTTCACCTGTGCTAAAAAATAAACCAAACTGTGATATAACTGTAGACATGGTAACGTTGGAGTAAATTCCAAAATGACTTACCCATTATAATTGCGAACTTCTGCCAGTATGTGTTGGCGATCCGGCCTCTGGATAGGCCACTGGCCTCTGGTTGGCCATCCAGCCTCCTGGCTTGGAGAGTATGCTGTGGGGTAAGAGATACAAGGGTGTTCTTGAAGGCCGTTATGAAGAAGTTTGTTACAGTCGTTTCAGTTGCAAAATGACTTGCCCATTATAATTGCGAACTTCTGCCAGTATGTGTTGGCGACTGGCCTCTGGACAGGCCTCTCATTGGCCATCCGGCCTCCTGGCTTGGAGCGTGCGCTATGGGGTAAGAGATACAAGGGTGTTCTTGAAGGCAGTTATGAAGCAGTTTGTTACAGTTGTTGCAGTTCTAAAATAACTTACCCGTTATATTTGCGAACTTCTGCCAGTATGTGTTGGCGATCTGGCCTCTGGATAGGCCACTGGCCTCTGGTTGGCCATCCAGCCTCCTGGCTTTGAGAGTGTACGTTGGGGTAAGAGATACAAGGGTGTTCTTGAAGGCCGTTATGAAGCAGTTTGTTACAGTCGTTTCAGTTCTAAAATGACGTACCCGTTATAATTGCAAACTTCTGCCAGTATTTGTTGGCGATCCGGCCTCTGGATAGGCCTGTGGCCTCTGGTTGGCCATCTGGCCTCCTGGCTTGGAGCGTGAGCTGTGGGGTGAGAGATACAAGGGTGTTCTTGAAGGCCGTTATGAAGCAGTTTGTTACAGTTGTTTCAGTTCCAAAATGACTTACCCAATATAATTGCGAACTTCTGCCAGTATGTGTTGGAGATCCGGCCTCTGGATAGGCCTCTGGCCTCTGGTTGGCCATCTGGCCTCCTGGCTTGGAGCGTACGCTGTGGGGTAAGAGATACAAAGGTGTTCTTGAAGGCAGTTATGAAGCAGTTTGTTACAGTCGTTTCAGCTCTAAAATGACTTACCCGTTATAATTGCAAACTTCTGCCAGTATGTGTTGGCGATCCGGCCTCTGGATAGGCCTGTGACCTCTGGTTGGCCATCCAGCCTCCTGGCTTGGAGCGTGTGCTGTGGGGTGAGATACAAGGGTGTTCTTGAAGGCCGTTATGAAGCAGTTTGTTACAGTCGTTTCAGTTCCAAAATGACTTACCTGTTATAATTGCAAACTTCTGCCAGTATGTGTTGGAGATCCGGCCTCTGGTTGGCCATCTGGCCTCCAGGCTTGGAGTGTGTGCTGTGGGGTAAGAGATACAAGGGTGTTCTTGAAGGCCGTTATGAAGCAGTTTGTTACAGTCCTTTCAGTTTTTCCCATCGTAGGCCCTTCTCGTTGCCACCTCCCGGACCTTTAAGTGGATGGACATGCCGAGAGGTGGAGGCGGGTGACCTCTGTGATGGGCGGTCACGTGAACGAAAGCTCAGGAACGCAAGTGTGAATTGGGAGCTTTCCGTGACAGTTTAGCTACTGTGCTGGGAGGGTGCAGGGAACATGCTCTCAGCACAGTAAATGTTTATCTATCGACGCATAAAGCCCACCAACTAGGAAGGAATTTTTTTCTCTGCAGGAGCAAATTGGATCATGCTTTGCTGGGTTTTTTTTTTGCCTTCCTCTGGATCAACTGTGGGTGTAGGATTATAACTTTTTTTTTTCTTCTATGGTTGAACTGGATGGACTTTTGTCTTTTTTCAGCCAGACTAACTATGTAACTAAGAGGCTACATCTAAGTGTGCAGCCGACAGGAAGTGGTGTAATGGCAATGCTGGGTGCAATAACTAAAAGCAAGTCATATACACGCACACAATCAACATGTAGTCACACAGGTACCTTTTAATCAGCATTTAAACCAGTGTTTCTCAATTCCAGTCCTCATGGACCCCCAACAGGTCATGTTTTCAGGATTTCCATTATTTTGCACAGGAGATTTGATCAGTTTCACTGCCTTAGTAATTACCACAGCTGTTTCATTTGAGGGAAATCCTGAAAACATGACCTGTTGGGGGTCCATGAGGACTGGAGTTGAGAAACACTGATTTAAACCACTACATGTTCTACGCATTGTGAAAGACCCTCTACCCAATGAATACCTACCCTGGCACATCGTAGCATTCACCCGACACTCCAAGAAATAACAATACAACTGCAATATTCTTGCGCTGTCAAAACTTCCACTTTTATTATCACACGACACACCGGAGGATATATCTTATAGTCATCACACACCAATAATAATGTGAGCATTTCAGCATGAAATAGACACATCATTTGACAGCGTCACAGCCTAGAATTAATACATTACCAAAGCTATGTTAGAAGTTGGAAGGAACAAATCCCATCAGAACCAAACTGCCCAGGGGGTCATGGGGAAGCCGTAGCCATGACCAGTTGATGAGCCCATATAGCCTTGGCAATTATTTCAGCATCAGAGCGTCCTCTGGCCACTAGGGGGGTTCCCCACTGATTTTGCCTGGACCTCCTGCTTTTAAATCAATTTTCTGGAAGCTGTCCAATACCCACCATGGAAGGAGCTAGCAGGTTTCTGCAAGGATATTCTGAGAGGCTATTCCTCTCAGCAATACCAATGATGGGGCACTATTCCTCTCACCAATACCAATGATGGGGCACTATTCCTTCCACCAATACCAATGATGGGGCACTATTCCTCCCACTGACACCAATGATGGGGCACTATTCCTCCCACTGATACCAATGATGGGGCATTATTCCTCCCACTGATACCAATGATGGGGCACTATTCCTCTCACTGATACCAATGATGGGGCACTATTCCTGCCACTGACAGCAATGATGGGGCACTATTCCTCCCACCGATACCAATGATGGGGCACTATTCCTCCCACTGACACCAATGATGGGGCACTATTCCTCTCACGGATACCAATGATGGGACACTATTCCTCCCACCAATACCAATGATGGGGCACTATTCCTCCTACTGATACCAATGATGGGGCACTATCCCTCTCACTGATACCAATGATGGGGCACTATTCCTCCCACTGACACCAATGATGGGGCACTATTCCTCCCACTGATACCAGTGATGGGGCACTATTCCTCCCACTGATACCAATGATGGGGCACTATTCCTCTCACTGATACCAATGATGGGGCACTATTCCTCCCACTGACACCAATGATGGGGCACTGTTCCTCCACTGATACCAGTGATGGGGCACTATTCCTCCCACTGATACCAATGATGGGGCACTATTCCTCTCACTGATACCAATGATGGGGAACTATTCCTCCCACTGATACCAATGATGGGGCGCTATTCCTCCCACTGATACCAATGATGGGGCACTATTCCTCCCACTGACACCAATGATGGGGCACTATTCCTCCCACTGATATCAGTGATGGGGCACTATTCCTCCCACTGATACCAGTGATGGGGCACTATTCATCCCACTGATACCAATGATGGGGCACTATTCCTCTCACCGATACCAATGATGGGGCACTATTCCTCCCACTGATACCAATGATGGGGCACTATTCCTCCCACTGATACCAATGATGGGGCACTATTCCTCCCAGTGATACCAATGATGGGGCACTATTCCTCCCACTGATACCAATGATGGGGCACTATTCCTCCCACTGACACCAATGATGGGGCACTATTCCTCCCACTGACACCAATGATGGGGCACTATTCCTCCCACTGATACTAATGATGGGGCACTATTCCTCCCACTGATACCAATGATGGGGCACTATTCCTCCCACTGACACCAATGATGGAGCACTATTCCTCCCACTAATACCAATGATGGAGCACTATTCCTCCAACTAATACCAATGATGGGGCACTATTCCTCCCACTGATACCAATGATGGGGCACTATTCCTCCCACTGATACCAATGATGGGGCACTATTCCTCCCAATGATACCAATGATGGGGCACTATTCTTCCCACTGATACCAATGATGGGGCACTATTCCTCCCACTGACACCAATGATGGGGCACTATTCCTCCCACTGATACCAATTATGGGGCACTATTCCTCCCACTGATACCAATGATGGGGCACTATTCCTCTCACTGACACCAATGATGGGGCACTATTCCTCCCACTGACACCAATGATGGGGCACTATTCCTCCCACTAATACCAATGATGGGGCATCGGTTATATCCACTGGCCATTTTCTACTACGACTGGTCAAATTTTGCCCTCACCCTAACGTCTTATAGACAGTAAACTGGCCCTTTGGAAAGATTGTAAACCTCAGCTATAGAAAATAGTGTCCACTTGACCATGGCAACACATTCTGTTAAGATGGCCATAATTCTGTGCCAGGCATGGCACATGCGTTGTATTTCAAAATAGGTTGGAGGGTAGAAACATTGCTCTAGACCTGGGCATTGTGAGTTTTTGAGAACTACCAGCATTCTGCTCCTTTTAGAAATTTGCTGAATAGACTGGAGGGGAGGTGAACAGAGTGAACGGTTCACTTTAGGCGACTGGCTTTAGAGTTTTTCATCGTATTAATGGTTATAAATTGGGTTCTGTAAATTAAAAAACAGATTTTGTACAATAACTGTTAATCTTTTAACTATTCAATTTGTTCCATCTGCACATAAGGAGGGGTGACTGGAGTCTTCTGACGTAGATGTTGGAGATAAAAGGTGTGTCTGTTGCCCATTGCAGAATAGCTGGAGATATGATATTCGATAGCCCCCAGTGCCATTTATTTCAGCCTACAAGTGAAGCTATTTATTCCCCAGAACCCACTAGACCCCATTGATTTTGAAGTCTCCATTACCGGCCTGGACTGGTACTTGTGTAAACTTTCACAGGGGGGTCAGGTTGGGCTCTGATATGTGACTCAGTGTTTCTGCCTCGGGAGACGCATTACAATTGACGAAGAAAATCTATCTGCTCATGAGTATGGTCTGCGAGCCTGCGTCGTAAGATGAGGTTATCTCTTCCCGTATTGACTGTGAGAACACTGACGTGACTAAATGCCATGAAATTAGCAAAGGAGACAACAATTGGAATGAGATCTAACAGTACATGTGTCTGGCTGTGAGGCTGAACTGATTTTTTTTACTGCTGTTGATGTCCTAGATGACACTGGCTGTGTGCAGAGGACATAAAGAGAGGTTGTCGTTTCACATGGCTGCCTTAAATATTCAGCTCAGGGGGGGCCTGTTCCATTCATCATCGATGGCCATTTACCGCCATACTCCACCTTGTGCTATGGTGCTGTCTTGGTTCTTCCTTCCACTGATACCAATGATGGGGCACTATTCCTCCCACTAACACCAACGATGGGGCACTATTCCTCCCACTGACACCAATGATGGGGCACTATTCCTCCCACTGACACCAATGATGGGACACTATTCCCCCCACTGACACCAATGATGGGGCACTATTCCTCCCACTGACACCAATGATGGGGCACTATTCCTCCCACTGACACCAACGATGGGGCACTATTCCTCCCACTGATACCAACGATGGGGCACTATTCCTCCCACTGACACCAACGATGGGGCACTTTTCCTCCCACTGACACCAACGATGGGGCACTATTCCTCCCACTGACACCAATGATGGGGCACTATTCCTCCCACTGACACCAACGATGGGGCACTATTCCTCCCACTGACACCAATGATGGGGCACTATTCCTTCCACTGATACCAATGATGGGGCACTATTCCTCCCACTGACACCAACGATGGGGCACTATTCCTTCCACTGACACCAATGATGGGGCACTTTTCCTTCCACTGACACCAATGATGGGACATTATTCCTCCCACTGGTACCAATGAACTAATACCACTGATGGGGGGAACCCTTCCTACTCACCACAGGTGCAATGTATTTTTTTATACTTCCATGGATCAGCAATCCTGAGGCATTGTTTAATCCCACTGACTTCTTTTTCCATATATTTCCTTTGCCACGTTCCAGAATAAAACATCAGTGACAAGTGTGAGCCTTTTACTCCGGGTAGTTGAAGTTGCTGGTTTACTGACATGGATAGCGGGATGGTCTCACAGAGCCGAATGATTCATAGGAGAGAAGCCCCCTCCCTTCTTTCCTGTACAGATGGAGCTGTCTTGTTCTTCAGCCTGCAGAGCTAGTGCTGGGCTTGCTTATTGGAGAGCCCAGAATGCATTTTTAATTGGTATAGCCAATTAAAAGCCCATTAAAACGCCACCTTTGTGACCATGTTTTATGTTACACCATTAGCACGGTCCACAGCGCCCCCCTCCCCAGGATCTGGATCTGGGGGTCTTTACCCCCACTGCCTCCTGTAAAATTTGAATTCGGCACAGCTATGCGTGGCCCCTCCCACACATCCACACGATTCATTCACAGAGAGTTGTGAATGGAAAAAAAAAGTACAAGTCCCACCTGCCTCCTTTGCAGAGGGACTGCAGTTCTCAGCGGACCAGACAGTAAAAAGCAGCAAACTAATGAGCTTCTCCCTCCATCACTCTGCTCTCTCCTCCTATCAGCATGCTCCTCGCTAGCATGCAAGCCTACAGTAAAACCGATTGGCTCCCTGCGCTACCTCTCCCTCTTGTAGTCTGAGCTCTGCTGTACAGGGGAGTGTAAGAGGCTGATACCAGGTCAAATTCAGGTGTTTGAATTTAGAAAAAAAAAAAAAACGTACACAATGTATCAATAAATACAGAGTAGCATTCATTTATTATGAAATTGACGGCATTATATAAGTACCTGTAATAAATAGATAAGTGTGCGTCTTTTATATCTGCTGGAGCTGAGATTTAGGCTCGGTTCACACTGAAAGTTGCGGGACTTTGGGTGCGACTTTGCCAGATGGCTTCCTTGGCAATTTTTTTGGTGACTTGAGTACGATTTTGATGCGACTTTGATGCTAATGTCGGATCCAAATCACATCAATATAGCTGAGGATCCGACTTGGAGGCAACTTCCATTAAAGTCGGATAGAAGTCGCCTTGAAGTAGTCCGGGAACCTTTTCTGCAGTCGGAGCGACTTTAATGGTGCTAATTAACCACCTCCCGTCCGGCCCATGTATATAAACGGCCGGACGGTGGGAGTGCAGGGGTGGGTGGCCGTTTATAAACGGCCTCCCCGCCCCCTGCTTGTGCGTGCTCCCTGGGAGCGAGCAGCACCGCGATCCGGTACCCGCTGTGTCCTCCACACACAGTGGAACACCAATCGTCGTACGGGACCTCTGTGTGAGGTCCCCGATCATGTGATCACTGATTGGCCAATCAGTAATCACATGCAGAGTAGTAAGCAAGATGTCACTTCTGACATCATTGCTTACTACGTGTGAAATCTGTGAATGATCACAGAGATCACATGGTACAGGGCTATTCACAACAGCCTTGTACCATGTGACAAGCTGTGACCAATCACAGCTCACACAGTATTTCTCAATGGCTGCAAGAATGCACCCAAAGAGAAGGAGAAATGATTGCTTTTACACCCATAAAGGCTGTAAAAGCAATCAGTGTAAAAAAAAATCTTCATCACCCCCCACAAGTAGTACAGTGTCACCATGGTGACACTGTACTGCTAGGGTGACAGTATGTAAAAAAAAAAAACATAAGTAATAATATTAAAAAAAAATTAAAATGTAAAAAAAAATGTTTAAAAATTATAATTTTTGGTTATAAATTAATTTGGCTTATTTTTTTTTTTTTACTAAAAAGATAACGGAATAAATTGTGGCCAAGATTTATGATGAAATATTTATTTGCAAAATGTTATAAGATAAACACTTTTTTCAAAATTTTTGGACTTTTTCATTTACATAGCAGAAAAACTAAAAATCCCAGCGGTGAATAAATACCACCAAAATAAAGCTTTATCTGTCTCAAAAAAATGCTAAAAAATTAATATGGGTGCAGTGTTGCATGACCGCGCAATTGTCATTCAAAGTGTGACAGCGCTGAAAGCTGAAAATTGGCCTGTGCAGGAAGGGGGTGAAAGTGTCCGGACTGGAAGGGAGTGAAAGTGTCCGGACTGGAAGGGAGTGAAAGTGTCCGGACTGGAAGGGGGGGGGAAGTGTCCGGACTGGAAGGGGGTGAAAGTGTCCGGACTGGAAGGGGGAGAAAGTGTCCGGACTGGAAGGGGGTGAAAGTGTCCGGACTGGAAGGGGGTGAAAGTGTCCGGATTGGAAGGGGGGGGAAAGTGTCCGGATTGGAAGGGGGGGGAAAGTGTCCGGACTGGAAGGGGGGGAAAGTGTCCGGACTGGAAGGGGGGGGGGAAGTGTCCGGACTGGAAGGGGGTGAAAGTGTCCGGATTGGAAGGGGGGGGAAAGTGTCCGGACTGGAAGGGGGTGAAAGTGTCCGGACTGGAAGGGGGTGAAAGTGTCCGGATTGGAAGGGGGTGAAAGTGTCCGGATTGGAAGGGGGAGAAAGTGTCCGGACTGGAAGGGGGTGAAAGTGTCCGGATTGGAAGGGGGGGGAAAGTGTCCGGACTGGAAGGGGGAGAAAGTGTCCGGACTGGAAGGGGGTGAAAGTGTCCGGATTGGAAGGGGGGGGAAAGTGTCCGGACTGGAAGGGGGTGAAAGTGTCCGGACTGGAAGGGGGGGAAAGTGTCTGGACTGGAAGGGAGTGAAAGTGTCCGGACTGGAAGGGGGGGAAAGTGTCCGGACTGGAAGGGGGGGGAAGTGTCCGGACTGGAAGGGGGTGAAAGTGTCCGTACTGGAAGGGGGTGAAAGCGTCCGGACTGGAAGGGGGGGAAAGTGTCCGGACTGGAAGGGGGGGGAAGTGTCCGGACTGGAAGGGGGGGGAAAGTGTCCGGACTGGAAGGGGGGGAAAGTGTCCGGACTGGAAGGGGGGGAAAGTGTCCGGATTGGAAGGGGGGGGAAGTGTCCGGACTGGAAGGGGGGGAAAGTGTCCGGATTGGAAGGGGGGGGAAAGTGTCTGGACTGGAAGGGGGTGAAAGTGTCCGGATTGGAAGGGGGGGGAAAGTGTCCGGACTGGAAGGGGGGGAAAGTGTCCGGACTGGAAGGGGGGGGAAGTGTCCGGACTGGAAGGGGGTGAAAGTGTCCTTACTGGAAGGGGGTGAAAGCGTCCGGACTGGAAGGGGGGGAAAGCGTCCGGACTGGAAGGGGGGGAAAGTGTCCGGACTGGAAGAGGGGGAAAGTGTCCGGACTGGAAGGGGGGGAAAGTGTCCGAACTGGAAGGGGGGGGAAGTGTCCGGACTGGAAGGGGGTGAAAGCGTCCGGACTGGAAGGGGGGGAAAGCGTCCGGACTGGAAGGGGGGGAAAGTGTCCGGACTGGAAGGGGGGGGAAGTGTCCGGACTGGACGGGGGTGAAAGCGTCCGGACTGGAAGGGGGGGAAAGTGTCCGGACTGGAAGGGGGGGAAAGTGTCCGGACTGGAAGGGGGGGAAAGTGTCCGGACTGGAAGGGGGGGAAAGTGTCCGGACTGGAAGGGGGGGGAAGTGTCCGGACTGGAAGGGGGTGAAAGCGTCCGGACTGGAAGGGGGTGAAAGCGTCCGGACTGGAAGGGGGGGAAAGTGTCCGGACTGGAAGGGGGTGAAAGTGTCCGGACTGGAAGGGGGTGAAAGTGTCCGGACTGGAAGGGGGTGAAAGTGTCCGGACTGGAAGGGGGTGAAAGTGTCCGGACTGGAAGGGGGTGAAAGTGTCCAGACTGGAAAGGGGGAAAAGTGTCCGGACTTGAAGTGGTTAAGACGGCTCTCATTGACTAACATGGGATTTCACATGTCATGTGACTTGGGGGTCTCACAGGTGGGATCCTAAGTCATGGCAGTGTGAACCGAGCCTGAGCCCAGGTTCACACTGATGCGGTGCAGAATTTGCAGAGTTTCGTGCGATTTCCACACCGCATCATAATCGCACCCTATTCATGAGAACTGCTGCGGGTGTGTATTTTAAGATAACAACACCCCGAAGTCGGTTCACAAAATGCGGTGCGATGTGCAGAATCGGATCACACCCATGCGATCCGATTCTGGTGCAGACAAAAGAAAGAATCCTGCACTATTTGGGTGCGGATGCGGTGCAATTTGAGCCAATTGCACCGCTCAAATCGCACCGCACAAAATATTGCAAGTGATTTGCACAGGAATGCGGTACGGTTCTTCTGCGGATCACATGCGATGTGCTGCACCGTATCAGTGTGAACCCGGGCTTAAAGTGGTTGTGCACCCTTAAATAAACCCAGTGAAATGACTGGTCTCAGGTGATACACAGGGATTAAACAAATCCTCCTACATAAGTTGTACCTGTTTATCTGCAGTCTTCTCTTCTCTACATAATTCAAAATCCAAAATTGACAAAGCTTGTCTGATCTGTCAGAAAAAAGGGGGTGGAGAGCTTAAATTACACACAGCAAAACTAAACTCAGTAATGATTGGGACACCTCCCCCCCCCCCCCCCCACACACACACACACACAGCACAGCACACAGAAACAGAGCTGAGGCTGTCAATCGCAGGCTGTGTGCTGGAGCTCCCTCTCCTGTCACCTTTTTTCTCTTGGTGTTAGGAAAACTTGTCAGAGGTATAAGCAGAGGAAGGAGGCAGCAGACAGAAATGACACTTAGTACTCTGGACTGAGACAAGTACACACTATAGAGGGAGATGATTTGAGGGAAGGGACACATCCCCCTTCACACAGCACGCATGAAGAGAGCTGAGGCTGCCAATCACAGGCTGTGTGCTGGAGCTCTTTCTCCTGTCACCTTTTTTCTCTTGGAAGGAGGCAGCAGACAAAAATGACACTTAGTACTCTGGATTGAATCAAGTACACACAATAGAGGGATAGGCTGAGGGAGCTGATTGGAGGGAAGGGATACATCCCTCTTCACACAGCACGCAGGAACAGAGCTGATGCTGTCAATCGCAGGCTGTGTGCTGGAGCTTTTTCTCCTGTCACCTTTTTTCTTTTGGTGTCAGGAAAACTTGTCAGAAGTGAAAGCAGAGGCAGCAGACAGAAATGACACTTAGTACTCTGGACTGAATCAAGTACACACTATAGAGGGATATGCTGATGGAGCTGATTGGAGGGAAGGGACACATCCCTGTTAACACAGCACGCAGGAACAGAGCTGAGGTTGTCAATCGCAGGCTGTGTGCTGAAGCTCTTTCTCCTGTCACCTTTTTTTCTCTTGGAAGGAGGCAGCAGACAGAAATGACACTTGTTACTCTGAGAAAAGTACACACTATAGAGGGAGCTGATTGGAGGGAAGGGACACATCCCCCTTTACACAGCATGCATGAACAGAGCTGAGGCTGTGAATTGCAGGCTGTGTGCTGGAGCTATTTCTCCTGTCACTTTTTTTCTCTTGGTGTCAGGAAAACATGTCAGAAGTGAAAGCAGAAGAAGGAGGCAACAGACAGAAATGACACTTAGTACTCTGGACTGAATCAAATACACACTATATAGGGATATGCTGAGGGAGCTGATTGGAGGGAAGGGACACACCTCCCTTCACACAGCACGCAGGCACAGATCTGAGGCTGTCAATTGCAGGCTGTGTGCTGAAGCTCTTTCTCCTGTCACCTTTTTTCTCTTGGAAGGAGGCAGCAGACAGAAATGACACTTATTACTCTGGATTGAGAAAAGTACACACTATAGAGGGAGCTGATTGGAGGGAAGGGACACATCCCCCTTCACACAGCACGCAGGCACAGATCTGAGGCTGTCAATCGCAGGCTGTGCGCTGGAGCTCTCCCCCCTGTCACCTTTTTTCTCTTGGTGTCAGAAAACTTTTCAGAAGTGAAAGCAGAGGCAGCTGACAGAAATGACACTTAGTACTCTGGATTGAGACAAGTACACACTATAGAGGGATGTGCTTTGTTTCATGTCTGAGCTTTACCACCACTTCAACTTCGTATTTATCCGTATTATCTCGATTTTAATACCAGTGCTAATTACTGCAGGCAGAGGTCAATCCTACCGACCTTTGTTAAAGTGGGAGGGGGTGTTGGGCAGCACCGTAACCACGGCCTATAAAGCCCAGGCACGGTCATATTATATATGCGCAGAGCCAGCGCGGTGTGTAACTCCGCTCGACCATATTTAACATCTCGCCGAGCTCTGCGGCTGCTTGTTATTTGATGATTACGCGCACATTAAATGCAATACCGCATGATCCACTGCCAAAAAAATCCCTTAACAGGGACAATTATTGCTAATGTAATTCGCTCACCAAAATCGTATTCTGCGTTTCATAAAGTGGGAACATGTTTTCTGCGTCCGCAGAGTATTTATTAGTAAGCGCCGTAAAAAAGAAAAACCTCGCTCTCGTTTAATTTTAACACAGTGAACCGGGCCCGACTCAAAACTCTGCCGAAAAATAAAAAGCAGCTTCTTTCACTTTTATTGACATGACTTTCATTTCCATCTCAAGGCCCAAAGCGAGTTAATGCGTTCTATAAAGGAGCTGCGTTTTTAAAGTGCTGCCAGGATCAGCCTATATATTTTGGTTCTTGGCATACAATGCTTTAATGAGCTCTGTCAGATTTGATTGGCAATAAAGCCACTGCATTAAAACGTTTATTAAAAAAAAAAAAGTCAATTACTTTTTTTTATTATTATTTTTTATATATATATATATATATACTTGTGTGCCGATCGGTGAAAGGTTGGTCTGAAAAGCCGGTCATTTCCTTCCACTTAGAAATGACATTTTAACCCCGGGCCAAAAAAAGATTCGCTCCCTGAGACTTTTTTTTTCTTCTTCTTTTAACTGGAGGAAAGTTCAAAACGAATCTC